>NW_027646330.1:0-58423 GCF_951394435.1 Stenella coeruleoalba
CCGTCCCCGTCCCCTAACCCTAACCCTAGCCCGAACCCTAACCCTAACCCTTCCCCGAAGCCTGACCCTCACCCGTCCCCTAATCCTAACCCGTACGCTAACACTAACCCGCGCCCTCACACGCACGCTCCCCCTAAAGCGTTGCCGTACCCTCACCTGGACCCTAAACCGTCCCCGTCCCCTAACCCTAACCCTAGCCCAAACCCTAACCCTAACCCTTCCCCTAAGCCTGACCCTCACCCGTCCCCTAATCCTAACCCGTACGCTAACACTAACCCGCGCCCTCACACGCACGCTCCCCCTAAAGCGTTGCCGTACCCTCACCTGGACCCTAAACCGTCCCCGTCCCCTAACCCTAACCCTAGCCCGAACCCTAACCCTAACCCTTCCCCGAAGCCTGACCCTCACCCGTCCCCTAATCCTAAACCGTACGCTAACACTAACCCGCGCCCTCACACGCACGCTCCCCCTAAAGCGTTGCCGTACCCTCACCTGGACCCCAAACCGTCCCCATCCCCTAACCCTAACCCTAGCCCGAACCCTAACCCTAACCCTTCCCCGAAGCCTGACCCTCACCCGTCCCCTAATCCTAACCCGTACGCTAACACTAACCCGCGCCCTCACACGCACGCTCCCCCTAAAGCGTTGCCGTACCCTCACCTGGACCCTAAACCGTCCCCGTCCCCTAACCCTAACCCTAGCCCGAACACTAACCCTAACCCTTCCCCGAAGCCTGACCCTCACCCGTCCCCTAATCCTAACCCGTACGCTAACACTAACCCGCGCCCTCACACGCACGCTCCCCCTAAAGCTTTGCCGTACCCTCACCTGGACCCCAAACCGTCCCCGTCCCCTAACCCTAACCCTAGCCCGAACCCTAACCCTAACCCTTCCCCGAAGCCTGACCCTCACCCGTCCCCTAATCCTAACCCGTACGCTAACACTAACCCGCGCCCTCACACGCACGCTCCCCCTAAAGCGTTGCCGTACCCTCACCTGGACCCTAAACCGTCCCCGTCCCCTAACCCTAACCCTAGCCCGAACCCTAACCCTAACCCTTCCCCGAAGCCTGACCCTCACCCGTCCCCTAATCCTAACCCGTACGCTAACACTAACCCGCGCCCTCACACGCACGCTCCCCCTAAAGCGTTGCCGTACCCTCACCTGGACCCTAAACCGTCCCCGTCCCCTAACCCTAACCCTAGCCCGAACCCTAACCCTAACCCTTCCCCGAAGCCTGACCCTCACCCGTCCCCTAATCCTAACCCGTACGCTAACACTAACCCGCGCCCTCACACGCACGCTCCCCCTAAAGCGTTGCCGTACCCTCACCTGGACCCTAAACCGTCCCCGTCCCCTAACCCTAACCCTAGCCCGAACCCTAACCCTAACCCTTCCCCGAAGCCTGACCCTCACCCGTCCCCTAATCCTAACCCGTACGCTAACACTAACTGGCGCCCTCACACGCACGCTCCCCCTAAAGCGTTGCCGTACCCTCACCTGGACCCTAAACCGTCCCCGTCCCCTAACCCTAACCCTAGCCCGAACCCTAACCCTAACCCTTCCCCGAAGCCTGACCCTCACCCGTCCCCTAATCCTAACCCGTACGCTAACACTAACCCGCGCCCTCACACGCACGCTTCCCCTAAAGCGTTGCCGTACCCTCACCTGGACCCTAAACCGTCCCCGTCCCCTAACCCTAACCCTAACCCGAACCCTAACCCTAACCCTTCCCCGAAGCCTGACCCTCACCCGTCCCCTAATCCTAACCCGTACGCTAACACTAACCGGCGCCCTCACACGCACGCTCCCCCTAAAGCGTTGCCGTACCCTCACCTGGACCCTAAACCGTCCCCGTCCCCTAACCCTAACCCTAGCCCGAACCCTAACCCTAACCCTTCCCCGAAGCCTGACCCTCACCCGTCCCCTAATCCTAACCCGTACGCTAACACTAACCCGCGCCCTCACACGCACGCTCTCCCTAAAGCGTTGCCGTACCCTCACCTGGACCCTAAACCGTCCCCGTCCCCTAACCCTAACCCTAGCCCGAACCCTAACCCTAACCCTTCCCCGAAGCCTGACCCTCACCCGTCCCCTAATCCTAACCCGTACGCTAACACTAACCCGCGCCCTCACACGCACGCTCCCCCTAAAGCGTTGCCGTACCCTCACCTGGACCCTAAACCGTCCCCGTCCCCTAACCCTAACCCTAGCCCGAACCCTAACCCTAACCCTTCCCCGAAGCCTGACCCTCACCCGTCCCCTAATCCTAACCCGTACGCTAACACTAACCCGCGCCCTCACACGCACGCTCCCCCTAAAGCGTTGCCGTACCCTCACCTGGACCCTAAACCGTCCCCGTCCCCTAACCCTAACCCTAGCCCGAACCCTAACCCTAACCCTTCCCCGAAGCCTGACCCTCACCCGTCCCCTAATCCTAACCCGTACGCTAACACTAACCCGCGCCCTCACACGCACGCTCCCCCTAAAGCGTTGCCGTACCCTCACCTGGACCCTAAACCGTCCCCGTCCCCTAACCCTAACCCTAGCCCGAACCCTAACCCTAACCCTTCCCCGAAGCCTGACCCTCACCCGTCCCCTAATCCTAACCCCTACGCTAACACTAACCCGCGCCCTCACACGCACGCTCCCCCTAAAAGCGTTGCCGTACCCTCACCTGGACCCTAAACCGTCCCCGTCCCCTAACCCTAACCCTAGCCCGAACCCTAACCCTAACCCTTCCCCGAAGCCTGACCCTCACCCGTCCCCTAATCCTAACCCGTACGCTAACACTAACCCGCGCCCTCACACGCACGCTCCCCCTAAAGCGTTGCCGTACCCTCACCTGGACCCCAAACCGTCCCCGTCCCCTAACCCTAACCCTAGCCCGAACCCTAACCCTAACCCTTCCCCGAAGCCTGACCCTCACCCGTCCCCTAATCCTAACCCGTACGCTAACACTAACCCGCGCCCTCACACGCACGCTCCCCTAAAGCGTTGCCGTACCCTCACCTGGACCCTAAACCGTCCCCGTCCCCTAACCCTAACCCTAGCCCGAACCCTAACCCTAACCCTTCCCCGAAGCCTGACCCTCACCCGTCCCCTAATCCTAAACCGTACGCTAACACTAACCCGCGCCCTCACACGCACGCTCCCCCTAAAGCGTTGCCGTACCCTCACCTGGACCCCAAACCGTCCCCATCCCCTAACCCTAACCCTAGCCCGAACCCTAACCCTAACCCTTCCCCGAAGCCTGACCCTCACCCGTCCCCTAATCCTAACCCGTATGCTAACACTAACCCGCGCCCTCACACGCACGCTCCCCCTAAAGCGTTGCCGTACCCTCACCTGGACCCTAAACCGTCCCCGTCCCCTAACCCTAACCCTAGCCCGAACACTAACCCTAACCCTTCCCCGAAGCCTGACCCTCACCCGTCCCCTAATCCTAACCCGTACGCTAACACTAACCCGCGCCCTCACACGCACGCTCCCCCTAAAGCTTTGCCGTACCCTCACCTGGACCCCAAACCGTCCCCGTCCCCTAACCCTAACCCTAGCCCGAACCCTAACCCTAACCCTTCCCCGAAGCCTGACCCTCACCCGTCCCCTAATCCTAACCCGTACGCTAACACTAACCCGCGCCCTCACACGCACGCTCCCCCTAAAGCGTTGCCGTACCCTCACCTGGACCCTAAACCGTCCCCGTCCCCTAACCCTAACCCTAGCCCGAACCCTAACCCTAACCCTTCCCCGAAGCCTGACCCTCACCCGTCCCCTAATCCTAACCCGTACGCTAACACTAACCCGCGCCCTCACACGCACGCTCCCCCTAAAGCGTTGCCGTACCCTCACCTGGACCCTAAACCGTCCCCGTCCCCTAACCCTAACCCTAGCCCGAACCCTAACCCTAACCCTTCCCCGAAGCCTGACCCTCACCCGTCCCCTAATCCTAACCCGTACGCTAACACTAACCCGCGCCCTCACACGCACGCTCCCCCTAAAGCGTTGCCGTACCCTCACCTGGACCCTAAACCGTCCCCGTCCCCTAACCCTAACCCTAGCCCGAACCCTAACCCTAACCCTTCCCCGAAGCCTGACCCTCACCCGTCCCCTAATCCTAACCCGTACGCTAACACTAACTGGCGCCCTCACACGCACGCTCCCCCTAAAGCGTTGCCGTACCCTCACCTGGACCCTAAACCGTCCCCGTCCCCTAACCCTAACCCTAGCCCGAACCCTAACCCTAACCCTTCCCCGAAGCCTGACCCTCACCCGTCCCCTAATCCTAACCCGTACGCTAACACTAACCCGCGCCCTCACACGCACGCTTCCCCTAAAGCGTTGCCGTACCCTCACCTGGACCCTAAACCGTCCCCGTCCCCTAACCCTAACCCTAACCCGAACCCTAACCCTAACCCTTCCCCGAAGCCTGACCCTCACCCGTCCCCTAATCCTAACCCGTACGCTAACACTAACCGGCGCCCTCACACGCACGCTCCCCCTAAAGCGTTGCCGTACCCTCACCTGGACCCTAAACCGTCCCCGTCCCCTAACCCTAACCCTAGCCCGAACCCTAACCCTAACCCTTCCCCGAAGCCTGACCCTCACCCGTCCCCTAATCCTAACCCGTACGCTAACACTAACCCGCGCCCTCACACGCACGCTCTCCCTAAAGCGTTGCCGTACCCTCACCTGGACCCTAAACCGTCCCCGTCCCCTAACCCTAACCCTAGCCCGAACCCTAACCCTAACCCTTCCCCGAAGCCTGACCCTCACCCGTCCCCTAATCCTAACCCGTACGCTAACACTAACCCGCGCCCTCACACGCACGCTCCCCCTAAAGCGTTGCCGTACCCTCACCTGGACCCTAAACCGTCCCCGTCCCCTAACCCTAACCCTAGCCCGAACCCTAACCCTAACCCTTCCCCGAAGCCTGACCCTCACCCGTCCCCTAATCCTAACCCGTACGCTAACACTAACCCGCGCCCTCACACGCACGCTCCCCCTAAAGCGTTGCCGTACCCTCACCTGGACCCTAAACCGTCCCCGTCCCCTAACCCTAACCCTAGCCCGAACCCTAACCCTAACCCTTCCCCGAAGCCTGACCCTCACCCGTCCCCTAATCCTAACCCGTACGCTAACACTAACCCGCGCCCTCACACGCACGCTCCCCCTAAAGCGTTGCCGTACCCTCACCTGGACCCTAAACCGTCCCCGTCCCCTAACCCTAACCCTAGCCCGAACCCTAACCCTAACCCTTCCCCGAAGCCTGACCCTCACCCGTCCCCTAATCCTAACCCCTACGCTAACACTAACCCGCGCCCTCACACGCACGCTCCCCCTAAAGCGTTGCCGTACCCTCACCTGGACCCTAAACCGTCCCCGTCCCCTAACCCTAACCCTAGCCCGAACCCTAACCCTAACCCTTCCCCGAAGCCTGACCCTCACCCGTCCCCTAATCCTAACCCGTACGCTAACACTAACCCGCGCCCTCACACGCACGCTCCCCCTAAAGCGTTGCCGTACCCTCACCTGGACCCCAAACCGTCCCCGTCCCCTAACCCTAACCCTAGCCCGAACCCTAACCCTAACCCTTCCCCGAAGCCTGACCCTCACCCGTCCCCTAATCCTAACCCGTACGCTAACACTAACCCGCGCCCTCACACGCACGCTCCCCCTAAAGCGTTGCCGTACCCTCACCTGGACCCTAAACCGTCCCCGTCCCCTAACCCTAACCCTAGCCCGAACCCTAACCCTAACCCTTCCCCGAAGCCTGACCCTCACCCGTCCCCTAATCCTAACCCGTACGCTAACACTAACCCGCGCCCTCACACGCACGCTCCCCCTAAAGCGTTGCCGTACCCTCACCTGGACCCTAAACCGTCCCCGTCCCCTAACCCTAACCCTAGCCCGAACCCTAACCCTAACCCTTCCCCGAAGCCTGACCCTCACCCGTCCCCTAATCCTAACCCGTACGCTAACACTAACCCGCGCCCTCACACGCACGCTCCCCCTAAAGCGTTGCCGTACCCTCACCTGGACCCTAAACCGTCCCCGTCCCCTAACCCTAACCCTAGCCCGAACCCTAACCCTAACCCTTCCCCGAAGCCTGACCCTCACCCGTCCCCTAATCCTAACCCGTACGCTAACACTAACCCGCGCCCTCACACACACGCTCCCCCTAAAGCGTTGCCGTACCCTCACCTGGACCCTAAACCGTCCCCGTCCCCTAACCCTAACCCTAGCCCGAACCCTAACCCTAACCCTTCCCCGAAGCCTGACCCTCACCCGTCCCCTAATCCTAACCCGTACGCTAACACTAACCCGCGCCCTCACACGCACGCTCCCCCTAAAGCGTTGCCGTACCCTCACCTGGACCCTAAACCGTCCCCGTCCCCTAACCCTAACCCTAGCCCGAACCCTAACCCTAACCCTTCCCCGAAGCCTGACCCTCACCCGTCCCCTAATCCTAACCCGTACGCTAACACTAACCCGCGCGCTCACAAGCACGCTCCCCCAAAGCGTTGCCGTACCCTCACCTGGACCCTAAACCGTCCCCGTCCCCTAACCCTAACCCTAGCCCGAACCCTAACCCTAACCCTTCCCCGAAGCCTGACCCTCACCCGTCCCCTAATCCTAACCCGTACGCTAACACTAACCCGCGCCCTCACACGCACGCTCCCCCTAAAGCGTTGCCGTACCCTCACCTGGACCCTAAACCGTCCCCGTCCCCTAACCCTAACCCTAGCCCGAACCCTAACCCTAACCCTTCCCTGAAGCCTGACCCTCACCCGTCCCCTAATCCTAAACCGTACGCTAACACTAACCCGCGCCCTCACACGCACGCTCCCCCTAAAGCGTTGCCGGACCCTCACCTGGACCCCAAACCGTCCCCGTCCCCTAACCCTAACCCTAGCCCGAACCCTAACCCTAACCCTTCCCCGAAGCCTGACCCTCACCCGTCCCCTAATCCTAACCCGTACGCTAACACTAACCCGCGCCCTCACACGCACGCTCCCCCTAAAGCGTTGCCGTACCCTCACCTGGACCCCAAACCGTCCCCGTCCCCTAACCCTAACCCTAGCCCGAACCCTAACCCTAACCCTTCCCCGAAGCCTGACCCTCACCCGTCCCCTAATCCTAACCCGTACGCTAACACTAACCCGCACCCTCACACGCACGCTCCCCCTAAAGCGTTGCCGTACCCTCACCTGGACCCCAAACCGTCCCCGTCCCCTAACCCTAACCCTAGCCCGAACCCTAACCCTAACCCTTCCCTGAAGCCTGACCCTCACCCGTCCCCTAATCCTAACCCGTACGCTAACACTAACCCGCGCCCTCACACGCACGCTCCCCCTAAAGCGTTGCCGTACCCTCACCTGGACCCTAAACCGTCCCCGTCCCCTAACCCTAACCCTAGCCCGAACCCTAACCCTAACCCTTCCCCGAAGCCTGACCCTCACCCGTCCCCTAATCCTAACCCGTACGCTAACACTAACCCGCGCCCTCACACGCACGCTCCCCCTAAAGCGTTGCCGTACCCTCACCTGGACCCTAAACCGTCCCCGTCCCCTAACCCTAACCCTAGCCCGAACCCTAACCCTAACCCTTCCCCGAAGCCTGACCCTCACCCGTCCCCTAATCCTAACCCGTACGCTAACACTAACCCGCGCCCTCACACGCACGCTCCCCCTAAAGCGTTGCCGTACCCTCACCTGGACCCTAAACCGTCCCCGTCCCCTAACCCTAACCCTAGCCCGAACCCTAACCCTAACCCTTCCCCGAAGCCTGACCCTCACCCGTCCCCTAATCCTAACCCGTACGCTAACACTAACCCGCGCCCTCACACGCACGCTCCCCCTAAAGCGTTGCCGTACCCTCCCCTGGACCCTAAACCGTCCCCGTCCCCTAACCCTAACCCTAGCCCGAACCCTAATCCTAACCCTTCCCCGAAGCCTGACCCTCACCCGTCCCCTAATCCTAACCCCTACTCTAACACTAACCCGCGCCCTCACACGCACGCTCCCCCTAAAGCGTTGCCGTACCCTCACCTGGACCCTAAACCGTCCCCGTCCCCTAACCCTAACCCTAGCCCGAACCCTAACCCTAACCCTTCCCCGAAGCCTGACCCTCACCCGTCCCCTAATCCTCACCCGTACGCTAACACTAACCCGCGCCCTCACACGCACGCTCCCCCTAAAGCGTTGCCGGACCCTCACCTGGACCCCAAACCGTCCCCGTCCCCTAACCCTAACCCTAGCCCGAACCCTAACCCTAACCCTTCCCCGAAGCCTGACCCTCACCCGTCCCCTAATCCTAACCCGTACGCTAACACTAACCCGCGCCCTCACACGCACGCTCCCCCTAAAGCGTTGCCGTACCCTCACCTGGACCCTAAACCGTCCCCGTCCCCTAACCCTAACCCTAGCCCGAACCCTAACCCTAACCCTTCCCCGAAGCCTGACCCTCACCCGTCCCCTAATCCTAACCCGTACGCTAACACTAACCCGCGCCCTCACACGCACGCTCCCCCTAAAGCGTTGCCGTACCCTCACCTGGACCCTAAACCGTCCCCGTCCCCTAACCCTAACCCTAGCCCGAACCCTAACCCTAACCCTTCCCCGAAGCCTGACCCTCACCCGTCCCCTAATCCTAACCCGTACGCTAACACTAACCCGCGCCCTCACACGCACGCTCCCCCTAAAGCGTTGCCGTACCCTCACCTGGACCCTAAACCGTCCCCGTCCCCTAACCCTAACCCTAGCCCGAACCCTAACCCTAACCCTTCCCCGAAGCCTGACCCTCACCCGTCCCCTAATCCTAACCCGTACGCTAACACTAACCCGCGCCCTCACACGCACGCTCCCCCTAAAGCGTTGCCGTACCCTCACCTGGACCCTAAACCGTCCCCGTCCCCTAACCCTAACCCTAGCCCGAACCCTAACCCTAACCCTTCCCCGAAGCCTGACCCTCACCCGTCCCCTAATCCTAACCCGTACGCTAACACTAACCCGCGCCCTCACACGCACGCTCCCCCTAAAGCGTTGCCGTACCCTCACCTGGACCCTAAACCGTCCCCGTTCCCTAACCCTAACCCTAGCCCGAACCCTAACCCTAACCCTTCCCCGAAGCCTGACCCTCACCCGTCCCCGAATCCTAACCCGTACGCTAACACTAACCCGCGCCCTCACACGCACGCTCCCCCTAAAGCGTTGCCGTACCCTCACCTGGACCCTAAACCGTCCCCGTCCCCTAACCCTAACCCTAGCCCGAACCCTAACCCTAACCCTTCCCCGAAGCCTGACCCTCACCCGTCCCCTAATCCTAACCCGTACGCTAACACTAACCCGCGCCCTCACACGCACGCTCCCCCTAAAGCGTTGCCGTACCCTCACCTGGACCCTAAACCGTCCCCGTCCCCTAACCCTAACCCTAGCCCGAACCCTAACCCTAACCCTTCCCCGAAGCCTGACCCTCACCCGTCCCCTAATCCTAACCCGTACGCTAACACTAACCCGCGCCCTCACACGCACGCTCCCCCTAAAGCGTTGTCGTACCCTCACCTGGACCCTAAACCGTCCCCGCCCCCAACCCTAACCCTAGCCCGAACCCTAACCCTAACCCTTCCCCGAAGCCTGACCCTCACCCGTCCCCTAATCCTAACCCGTACGCTAACACTAACCCGCGCCCTCACACGCACGCTCCCCCTAAAGCGTTGCCGTACCCTCACCTGGACCCTAAACCGTTCCCGTCCCCTAACCCTAACCCTAGCCCGAACCCTATCCCTAACCCTTCCCCGAAGCCTGACCCTCACCCGTCCCCTAATCCTCACCCGTACGCTAACACTAACCCGCGCCCTCACACGCACGCTCCCCCTAAAGTGTTGCCGTACCCTCACCTGGACCCTAAACCGTCCCCGTCCCCTAACCCTAACCCTAGCCTGAACCCTAACCCTAACCCTTCCCCGAAGCCTGACCCTCACCCGTCCCCTAATCCTAACCCGTACGCTAACACTAACCCGCGCCCTCACACGCACGCTCCCCCTAAAGCGTTGCCGTACCCTCACCTGGACCCTAAACCGTCCCCGTCCCCTAACCCTAACCCTAGCCCGAACCCTAACCCTAACCCTTCCCCGAAGCCTGACCCTCACCCGTCCCCTAATCCTAACCCGTACGCTAACACTAACCCACGCCCTCACACGCACGCTCCCCCTAAAGCGTTGCCGTACCCTCACCTGGACCCTAAACCGTCCCCGTCCCCTAACCCTAACCCTAGCCCGAACCCTATCCCTAACCCTTCCCCGAAGCCTGACCCTCACCCGTCCCCTAATCCTCACCCGTACGCTAACACTAACCCGCGCCCTCACACGCACGCTCCCCCTAAAGCGTTGCTGTACCCTCACCTGGACCCTAAACCGTCCCCGTCCCCTAACCCTAACCCTAGCCTGAACCCTAACCCTAACCCTTCCCCGAAGCCTGACCCTCACCCGTCCCCTAATCCTAACCTGTACGCTAACACTAACCCGCGCCCTCACACGCACGCTCCCCCTAAAGCGTTGCCGTACCCTCACCTGGACCCTAAACCGTCCCCGTCCCCTAACCCTAACCCTAGCCCGAACCCTAACCCTAACCCTTCCCCGAAGCCTGACCCTCACCCGTCCCCTAATCCTAACCCGTACGCTAACACTAACCCACGCCCTCACACGCACGCTCCCCCTAAAGCGTTGCCGTACCCTCACCTGGACCCTAAACCGTCCCCGTCCCCTAACCCTAACCCTAGCCCGAACCCTAACCCTAACCCTTCCCCGAAGCCTGACCCTCACCCGTCCCCTAATCCTAACCCGTACGCTAACACTAACCCGCGCCCTCACACGCACGCTCCCCCTAAAGCGTTGCCGTACCCTCACCTGGACCCTAAACCGTCCCCGTCCCCTAACCCTAACCCTAGCCCGAACACTAACCCTAACCCTTCCCCGAAGCCTGACCCTCACCCGTCCCCTAATCCTAACCCGTACGCTAACACTAACCCGCGCCCTCACACGCACGCTCCCCCTAAAGCGTTGCCGTACCCTCACCTGGACCCTAAACCGTCCCCGTCCCCTAACCCTAACCCTAGCCTGAACCCTAACCCTAACCCTTCCCCGAAGCCTGACCCTCACCCGTCCCCTAATCCTAACCTGTACGCTAACACTAACCCGCGCCCTCACACGCACGCTCCCCCTAAAGCGTTGCCGTACCCTCACCTGGACCCTAAACCGTCCCCGTCCCCTAACCCTAACCCTAGCCCGAACCCTAACCCTAACCCTTCCCCGAAGCCTGACCCTCACCCGTCCCCTAATCCTAACCCGTACGCTAACACTAACCCACGCCCTCACACGCACGCTCCCCCTAAAGCGTTGCCGTACCCTCACCTGGACCCTAAACCGTCCCCGTCCCCTAACCCTAACCCTAGCCCGAACCCTAACCCTAACCCTTCCCCGAAGCCTGACCCTCACCCGTCCCCTAATCCTAACCCGTACGCTAACACTAACCCGCGCCCTCACACGCACGCTCCCCCTAAAGCGTTGCCGTACCCTCACCTGGACCCTAAACCGTCCCCGTCCCCTAACCCTAACCCTAGCCCGAAAACTAACCCTAACCCTTCCCCGAAGCCTGACCCTCACCCGTCCCCTAATCCTAACCCGTACGCTAACACTAACCCGCGCCCTCACACGCACGCTCCCCCTAAAGCGTTGCCGTACCCTCACCTGGACCCTAAACCGTCCCCGTCCCCTAACCCTAACCCTAGCCCGAACCCTAACCCTAACCCTTCCCCGAAGCCTGACCCTCACCCGTCCCCTAATCCTAACCCGTACGCTAACACTAACCCGCGGCCTCACAAGCACGCTCCCCCTAAAGCGTTGCCGTACCCTCACCTGGACCCTAAACCGTCCCCGTCCCCTAACCCTAACCCTAGCCCGAACCCTAACCCTAACCCTTCCCCGAAGCCTGACCCTCACCCGTCCCCTAATCCTAACCCGTACGCTAACACTAACCCGCGCCCTCACACGCACGCTCCCCCTAAAGCGTTGCCGTACCCTCACCTGGACCCTAAACCGTCCCCGTCCCCTAACCCTAACCCTAGCCCGAACCCTAACCCTAACCCTTCCCCGAAGCCTGACCCTCACCCGTCCCCTAATCCTCACCCGTACGCTAACACTAACCCGTGCCCTCACACGCACGCTCCCCCTAAAGCGTTGCCGTACCCTCACCTGGACCCTAAACCGTCCCCGTCCCCTAACCCTAACCCTAGCCCGAACCCTAACCCTAACCCTTCCCCGAAGCCTGACCCTCACCCGTCCCCTAATCCTAACCCGTACGCTAACACTAACCCGCGCCCTCACACGCACGCTCCCCCTAAAGCGTTGCCGTACCCTCACCTGGACCCTAAACCGTCCCCGTCCCCTAACCCTAACCCTAGCCCGAACCCTAACCCTAACCCTTCCCCGAAGCCTGACCCTCACCCGTCCCCTAATCCTAACCCGTACGCTAACACTAACCCGCGCCCTCACACGCACGCTCCCCCTAAAGCGTTGCCGTACCCTCACCTGGACCCTAAACCGTCCCCGTCCCCTAACCCTAACCCTAGCCCGAACCCTAACCCTAACCCTTCCCCGAAGCCTGACCCTCACCCGTCCCCTAATCCTAACCCGTACGCTAACACTAACCCGCGCCCTCACACGCACGCTCCCCCTAAAGCGTTGCCGTACCCTCACCTGGACCCTAAACCGTCCCCGTCCCCTAACCCTAACCCTAGCCCGAACCCTAACCCTAACCCTTCCCCGAAGCCTGACCCTCACCCGTCCCCTAATCCTAACCCGTACGCTAACACTAACCCGCGCCCTCACACGCACGCTCCCCCTAAAGCGTTGCCGTACCCTCACCTGGACCCTAAACCGTCCCCGTCCCCTAACCCTAACCCTAGCCCGAACCTTAACCCTAACCCTTCCCCGAAGCCTGACCCTCACCCGTCCCCTAATGCTAACCCGTTCGCTAACACTAACCCGCGCCCTCACACGCACGCTCCCCCTAAAGCGTTGCCGTACCCTCACCTGGACCCTAAACCGTCCCCGTCCCCTAACCCTAACCCTAGCCCGAACACTAACCCTAACCCTTCCCCGAAGCCTGACCCTCACCCGTCCCCTAATCCTAACCCGTACGCTAACACTAACCCGCGCCCTCACACGCATGCTCCCCCTAAAGCGTTGCCGTACCCTCACCTGGACCCTAAACCGTCCCCGTCCCCTAACCCTAACCCTAGCCCGAACCCTAACCCTAACCCTTCCCCGAAGCCTGACCCTCACCCGTCCCCTAATCCTAACCCGTACGCTAACACTAACCCGTGGCCTCACAAGCACGCTCCCCCTAAAGCGTTGCCGTACCCTCACCTGGACCCTAAACCGTCCCCGTCCCCTAACCCTAACCCTAGCCCGAACCCTAACCCTAACCCTTCCCCGAAGCCTGACCCTCACCCGTCCCCTAATCCTAACCCGTACGCTAACACTAACCCGCGCCCTCACACGCACGCTCCCCCTAAAGCGTTGCCGTACCCTCACCTGGACCCTAAACCGTCCCCGTCCCCTAACCCTAACCCTAGACCGAACCCTAACCCTAACCCTTCCCCGAAGCCTGACCCTCACCCGTCCCCTAATCCTAACCCGTACGCTAACACTAACCCGCGCCCTCACACGCACGCTCCCCCTAAAGCGTTGCCGTACCCTCACCTGGACCCTAAACCGTCCCCGTCCCCTAACCCTAACCCTAGCCCGAACCCTAACCCTAACCCTTCCCCGAAGCCTGACCCTCACCCGTCCCCTAATCCTCACCCGTACGCTAACACTAACCCGCGCCCTCACACGCATGCTCCCCCTAAAGCGTTGCCGTACCCTCACCTGGACCCTAAACCGTCCCCGTCCCCTAACCCTAACCCTAGCCCGAACCCTAACCCTAACCCTTCCCCGAAGCCTGACCCTCACCCGTCCCCTAATCCTAACCCGTACGCTAACACTAACCCGCGCCCTCACACGCACGCTCCCCCTAAAGCGTTGCCGTACCCTCACCTGGACCCTAAACCGTCCCCGTCCCCTAACCCTAACCCTAGCCCGAACCCTAACCCTAACCCTTCCCCGAAGCCTGACCCTCACCCGTCCCCTAATCCTCACCCGTACGCTAACACTAACCCGCGCCCTCACACGCACGCTCCCCCTAAAGCGTTGCCGTACCCTCACCTGGACCCTAAACCGTCCCCGCCCCCTAACCCTAACCCTAGCCCGAACCCTAACCCTAACCCTTCCCCGAAGCCTGACCCTCACCCGTCCCCTAATCCTAACCCGTACGCTAACACTAACCCGCGCCCTCACACGCACGCTCCCCCTAAAGCGTTGCCGTACCCTCACCTGGACCCTAAACCGTCCCCGTCCCCTAACCCTAACCCTAGCCCGAACCCTAACCCTAACCCTTCCCCGAAGCCTGACCCTCACCCGTCCCCTAATCCTCACCCGTACGCTAACACTAACCCGCGCCCTCACACGCATGCTCCCCCTAAAGCGTTGCCGTACCCTCACCTGGACCCGAAACCGTCCCCGTCCCCTAACCCTAACCCTAGCCCGAACCCTAACCCTAACCCTTCCCCGAAGCCTGACCCTCACCCGTCCCCTAATCCTAACCCGTACGCTAACACTAACCCGCGCCCTCACACGCACGCTCCCCCTAAAGCGTTGCCGTACCCTCACCTGGACCCTAAACCGTCCCCGTCCCCTAACCCTAACCCTAGCCCGAACCCTAACCCTAACCCTTCCCCGAAGCCTGACCCTCACCCGTCCCCTAATCCTAACCCGTACGCTAACACTAACCCGCGCCCTCACACGCACGCTCCCCCTAAAGCGTTGCCGTACCCTCACCTGGACCCTAAACCGTCCCCGTCCCCTAACCCTAACCCTAGCCCGAACCCTAACCCTAACCCTTCCCCGAAGCCTGACCCTCACCCGTCCCCTAATCCTAACCCGTACGCTAACACTAACCCGCGCCCTCACACGCACGCTCCCCCTAAAGCGTTGCCGTACCCTCACCTGGACCCTAAACCGTCCCCGTCCCCTAACCCTAACCCTAGCCCGAACCCTAACCCTAACCCTTCCCCGAAGCCTGACCCTCACCCGTCCCCTAATCCTAACCCGTACGCTAACACTAACCCGCGCCCTCACACGCACGCTCCCCCTAAAGCGTTGCCGTACCCTCACCTGGACCCTAAACCGTCCCCGTCCCCTAACCCTAACCCTAGCCCGAACCCTAACCCTAACCCTTCCCCGAAGCCTGACCCTCACCCGTCCCCTAATCCTAACCCGTACGCTAACACTAACCCGCGCCCTCACACGCACGCTCCCCCTAAAGCGTTGCCGTACCCTCACCTGGACCCTAAACCGTCCCCGTCCCCTAACCCTAACCCTAGCCCGAACCCTAACCCTAACCCTTCCCCGAAGCCTGACCCTCACCCGTCCCCTAATCCTAACCCGTACGCTAACACTAACCCGCGCCCTCACACGCACGCTCCCCCTAAAGCGTTGCCGTACCCTCACCTGGACCCTAAACCGTCCCCGTCCCCTAACCCTAACCCTAGCCCGAACCCTAACCCTAACCCTTCCCCGAAGCCTGACCCTCACCCGTCCCCTAATCCTAACCCGTACGCTAACACTAACCCGCGCCCTCACACGCACGCTCCCCCTAAAGCGTTGCCGTACCCTCACCTGGACCCTAAACCGTCCCCGTCCCCTAACCCTAACCCTAGCCCGAACCATAACCCTAACACTTCCCCGAAGCCTGACCCTCACCCGTCCCCTAATCCTAACCCGTACGCTAACACTAACCCGCGCCCTCACACGCACGCTCCCCCTAAAGCGTTGCCGTACCCTCACCTGGACCCTAAACCGTCCCCGCCCCCTAACCCTAACCCTAGCCCGAACCCTAAACCTAACCCTTCCCCTAAGCCTGACCCTCACCCGTCCCCTAATCCTAACCCGTACGCTAACACTAACCCGCGCCCTCACACGCACGCTCCCCCTAAAGCGTTGCCGTACCCTCACCTGGACCCTAAACCGTCCCCGTCCCCTAACCCTAACCATAGCCCGAACCCTAACCCTAACCCTTCCCCGAAGCCTGACCCTCACCCGTCCCCTAATCCTAACCCGTACGCTAACACTAACCCGCGCCCTCACACGCACGCTCCCCCTAAAGCGTTGCCGTACCCTCACCTGGACCCTAAACCGTCCCCGTCCCCTAACCCTAACCCTAGCCCGAACCCTAACCCTAACCCTTCCCCGAAGCCTGACCCTCACCCGTCCCCTAATCCTAACCCGTACGCTAACACTAACCCGCGCCCTCACACGCACGCTCCCCCTAAAGCGTTGCCGTACCCTCACCTGGACCCTAAACCGTCCCCGTCCCCTAACCCTAACCCTAGCCCGAACCCTAACCCTAACCCTTCCCCGAAGCCTGACCCTCACCCGTCCCCTAATCCTAACCCGTACGCTAACACTAACCCGCGCCCTCACACGCACGCTCCCCCTAAAGCGTTGCCGTACCCTCACCTGGACCCTAAACCGTCCCCGTCCCCTAACCCTAACCCTAGCCCGAACCCTAACCCTAACCCTTCCCCGAAGCCTGACCCTCACCCGTCCCCTAATCCTAACCCGTACGCTAACACTAACCCGCGCCCTCACACGCACGCTCCCCCTAAAGCGTTGCCGTACCCTCACCTGGACCCGAAGCCGTCCCCGTCCCCTAACCCTAACCCTAGCCCGAACCCTAACCCTAACCCTTCCCCGAAGCCTGACCCTCACCCGTCCCCTAATCCTAACCCGTACGCTAACACTAACCCACGCCCTCACACGCACGCTCCCCCTAAAGCGTTGCCGTACCCTCACCTGGACCCTAAACCATCCCCGTCCCCTAACCCTAACCCTAGCCCGAACCCTAACCCTAACCCTTCCCCGAAGCCTGACCCTCACCCGTCCTCTAATCCTAACCCGTACGCTAACACTAACCCACGCCCTCACACGCACGCTCCCCCTAAAGCGTTGCCGTACCCTCACCTGGACCCTAAACCGTCCCCGTTCCCTAACCCTAACCCTAGCCCAAACCCTAACCCTAACCCTTCCCCGAAGCCTGACCCTCACCCGTCCCCTAATCCTAACCCGTACGCTAACACTAACCCGCGCCCTCACACGCACGCTCCCCCTAAAGCGTTGCCGTACCCTCACCTGGACCCTAAACCGTCCCCGTCCCCTAACCCTAACCCTAGCCCGAACCCTAACCCTAACCCTTCCCCGAAGCCTGACCCTCACCCGTCCCCTAATCCTAACCCGTACGCTAACACTAACCTGCGCCCTCACACGCACGCTCCCCCTAAAGCGTTGCCGTACCCTCACCTGGACCCTAAACCGTCCCCGTCCCCTAACCCTAACCCTAGCCCGAACCCTAACCCTAACCCTTCCCCGAAGCCTGACCCTCACCCGTCCCCTAATCCTAACCCGTACGCTAACACTAACCCGCGCCCTCACACGCACGCTCCCCCTAAAGCGTTGCCGTACCCTCACCTGGACCCTAAACCGTCCCCGCCCCCAACCCTAACCCTAGCCCGAACCCTAACCCTAACCCTTCCCCGAAGCCTGACCCTCACCCGTCCCCTAATCCTAACCCGTACGCTAACACTAACCCGCGCCCTCACACGCACGCTCCCCCTAAAGCGTTGCCATACCCTCACCTGGACCCTAAACCGTCCCCGTCCCCTAACCCTAACCCTAGCCCGAACCCTAACCCTAACCCTTCCCCGAAGCCTGACCCTCACCCGTCCCCTAATCCTCACCCGTACGCTAACACTAACCCGCGCCCTCACACGCACGCTCCCCCTAAAGCGTTGCCGTACCCTCACCTGGACCCTAAACCGTCCCCGTCCCCTAACCCTAACCCTAGCCCGAACCCTAACCCTAACCCTTCCCCGAAGCTTGACCCTCACCCGTCCCCTAATCCTAACCCGTACGCTAACACTAACCCGCGCCCTCACACGCACGCTCCCCCTAAAGCGTTGCCGTACCCTCACCTGGACCCTAAACCGTCCCCGTCCCCTAACCCTAACCCTAGCCCGAACCCTAACCCTAACCCTTCCCCGAAGCCTGACCCTCACCCGTCCCCTAATCCTCACCCGTATGCTAACACTAACCCGCGCCCTCACACGCACGCTCCCCCTAAAGCGTTGCCGTACCCTCACCTGGACCCTAAACCGTCCCCGTCCCCTAACCCTAACCCTAGCCCGAACCCTAACCCTAACCCTTCCCCGAAGCCTGACCCTCACCCGTCCCCTAATCCTAACCCGTACGCTAACACTAACCCGCGCCCTCACACGCACGCTCCCCCTAAAGCGTTGCCGTACCCTCACCTGGACCCTAAACCGTCCCCGTCCCCTAACCCTAACCCTAGCCCGAACCCTAACCCTAACACTTCCCCGAAGCCTGACCCTCACCCGTCCCCTAATCCTCACCCGTACGCTAACACTAACCCGCGCCCTCACACGCACGCTCCCCCTAAAGCGTTGCCGTACCCTCACCTGGACCCTAAACCGTCCCCGCCCCCTAACCCTAACCCTAGCCCGAACCCTAACCCTAACCCTTCCCCGAAGCCTGACACTCACCCGTCCCCTAATCCTAACCCGTACGCTAACACTAACCCGCGCCCTCACACGCACGCTCCCCCAAAAGCGTTGCCGTACCCTCACCTGGACCCTAAACCGTCCCCGTCCCCTAACCCTAACCCTAGCCCGAACCCTAACCCTAACCCTTCCCCGAAGCCTGACCCTCACCCGTCCCCTAATCCTAACCCGTACGCTAACACTAACCCGCGCCCTCACACGCACGCTCCCCCTAAAGCGTTGCCGTACCCTCACCTGGACCCTAAAGCGTCCCCGTCCCCTAACCCTAACCCTAGCCCGAACCCTAACCCTAACCCTTCCCCGAAGCCTGACCCTCACCCGTCCCCTAATCCTAACCCGTACGCTAACACTAACCCGCGCCCTCACACGCACGCTCCCCCTAAAGCGTTGCCGTACCCTCACCTGGACCCTAAACCGTCCCCGCCCCCTAACCCTAACCCTAGCCCGAACCCTAACCCTAACCCTTCCCCGAAGCCTGACCCTCACCCGTCCCCTAATCCTAACCCGTACGCTAACACTAACCCGCGCCCTCACACGCACGCTCCCCCTAAAGCGTTGCCGTACCCTCACCTGGACCCTAAACCGTCCCCGTCCCCTAACCCTAACCCTAGACCGAACCCTAACCCTAACCCTTCCCCGAAGCCTGACCCTCACCCGTCCCCTAATCCTAACCCGTACGCTAACACTAACCCGCGCCCTCACACGCACGCTCCCCCTAAAGCGTTGCCGTACCCTCACCTGGACCCTAAACCGTCCCCGTTCCCTAACCCTAACCCTAGCCCGAACCCTAACCCTAACCCTTCCCCGAAGCCTGACCCTCACCCGTCCCCTAATCCTAACCCGTACGCTAACACTAACCCGCGCCCTCACACGCACGCTCCCCATAAAGCGTTGCCGTACCCTCACCTGGACCCTAAACCGTCCCCGTCCCCTAACCCTAACCCTAGCCCGAACCCTAACCCTAACCCTTCCCCGAAGCCTGACCCTCACCCGTCCCCTAATCCTAACCCGTACGCTAACACTAACCCGCGCCCTCACACGCACGCTCCCCCTAAAGCGTTGCCGTACCCTCACCTGGACCCTAAACCGTCCCCGTCCCCTAACCCTAACCCTAGCCCGAACCCTAACCCTAACCCTTCCCCGAAGCCTGACCCTCACCCGTCCCCTAATCCTAACCCGTACGCTAACACTAACCCGCGCCCTCACACGCACGCTCCCCCTAAAGCGTTGTCGTACCCTCACCTGGACCCTAAACCGTCCCCGCCCCCAACCCTAACCCTAGCCCGAACCCTAACCCTAACCCTTCCCCGAAGCCTGACCCTCACCCGTCCCCTAATCCTCACCCGTACGCTAACACTAACCCGCGCCCTCACACGCACGCTCCCCCTAAAGCGTTGCCGTACCCTCACCTGGACCCTAAACCGTCCCCGTCCCCTAACCCTAACCCTAGCCCGAACCCTAACCCTAACCCTTCCCCGAAGCCTGACCCTCACCCGTCCCCTAATCCTAACCCGTACGCTAACACTAACCCGCGCCCTCACACGCACGCTCCCCCTAAAGCGTTGCCGTACCCTCACCTGGACCCTAAACCGTCCCCGTCCCCTAACCCTAACCCTAGCCCGAACCCTAACCCTAACCCTTCCCCGAAGCCTGACCCTCACCCGTCCCCTAATCCTAACCCGTACGCTAACACTAACCCGCGCCCTCACACGCACGCTCCCCCTAAAGCGTTGCCGTACCCTCACCTGGACCCTAAACCGTCCCCGTCCCCTAACCCTAACCCTAGCCCGAACCCTAACCCTAACCCTTCCCCGAAGCCTGACCCTCACCCGTCCCCTAATCCTCACCCGTACGCTAACACTAACCCGCGCCCTCACACGCACGCTCCCCCTAAAGCGTTGCCGTACCCTCACCTGGACCCTAAACCGTCCCCGTCCCCTAACCCTAACCCTAGCCCGAACCCTAACCCTAACCCTTCCCCGAAGCCTGACCCTCACCCGTCCCCTAATCCTAACCCGTACGCTAACACTAACCCGCGCCCTCACACGCACGCTCCCCCTAAAGCGTTGCCGTACCCTCACCTGGACCCTAAACCGTCCCCGTCCCCTAACCCTAACCCTAGCCCGAACCCTAACCCTAACCCTTCCCCGAAGCCTGACCCTCACCCGTCCCCTAATCCTAACCCGTACGCTAACACTAACCCGCGCCCTCACACGCACGCTCCCCCTAAAGCGTTGCCGTACCCTCACCTGGACCCTAAACCGTCCCCGTTCCCTAACCCTAACCCTAGCCCGAACCCTAACCCTAACCCTTCCCCGAAGCCTGACCCTCACCCGTCCCCTATTCCTAACCCGTACGCTAACACTAACCCGCGCCCTCACACGCACGCTCCCCATAAAGCGTTGCCGTACCCTCACCTGGACCCTAAACCGTCCCCGTCCCCTAACCCTAACCCTAGCCCGAACCCTAACCCTAACCCTTCCCCGAAGCCTGACCCTCACCCGTCCCCTAATCCTAACCCGTACGCTAACACTAACCCGCGCCCTCACACGCACGCTCCCCCTAAAGCGTTGCCGTACCCTCACCTGGACCCTAAACCGTCCCCGTCCCCTAACCCTAACCCTAGCCCGAACCCTAACCCTAACCCTTCCCCGAAGCCTGACCGTCACCCGTCCCCTAATCCTAACCCGTACGCTAACACTAACCCGCGCCCTCACACGCACGCTCCCCCTAAAGCGTTGTCGTACCCTCACCTGGACCCTAAACCGTCCCCGCCCCCAACCCTAACCCTAGCCCGAACCCTAACCCTAACCCTTCCCCGAAGCCTGACCCTCACCCGTCCCCTAATCCTCACCCGTACGATAACACTAACCCGCGCCCTCACACGCACGCTCCCCCTAAAGCGTTGCCGTACCCTCACCTGGACCCTAAACCGTCCCCGTCCCCTAACCCTAACCCTAGCCCGAACCCTTACCCTAACCCTTCCCCGAAGCCTGACCCTCACCCGTCCCCTAATCCTAACCCGTACGCTAACACTAACCCGCGCCCTCACACGCACGCTCCCCCTAAAGCGTTGCCGTACCCTCACCTGGACCCTAAACCGTCCCCGTCCCCTAACCCTAACCCTAGCCCGAACCCTAACCCTAACCCTTCCCCGAAGCCTGACCCTCACCCGTCCCCTAATCCTAACCCGTACGCTAACACTAACCCGCGCCCTCACACGCACGCTCCCCCTAAAGCGTTGCCGTACCCTCACCTGGACCCTAAACCGTCCCCGTCCCCTAACCCTAACCCTAGCCCGAACCCTAACCCTAACCCTTCCCCGAAGCCTGACCCTCACCCGTCCCCTAATCCTCACCCGTACGCTAACACTAACCCGCGCCCTCACACGCACGCTCCCCCTAAAGCGTTGCCGTACCCTCACCTGGACCCTAAACCGTCCCCGTCCCCTAACCCTAACCCTAGCCCGAACCCTAACCCTAACCCTTCCCCGAAGCCTGACCCTCACCCGTCCCCTAATCCTAACCCGTACGCTAACACTAACCCGCGCCCTCACACGCACGCTCCCCCTAAAGCGTTGCCGTACCCTCACCTGGACCCTAAACCGTCCCCGTCCCCTAACCCTAACCCTAGCCCGAACCCTAACCCTAACCCTTCCCCGAAGCCTGACCCTCACCCGTCCCCTAATCCTCACCCGTACGCTAACACTAACCCGCGCCCTCACACGCACGCTCCCCCTAAAGCGTTGCCGTACCCTCACCTGGACCCTAAACCGTCCCCGCCCCCTAACCCTAACCCTAGCCCGAACCCTAACCCTAACCCTTCCCCGAAGCCTGACCCTCACCCGTCCCCTAATCCTAACCCGTACGCTAACACTAACCCGCGCCCTCACACGCACGCTCCCCCTAAAGCGTTGCCGTACCCTCACCTGGACCCTAAACCGTCCCCGTCCCCTAACCCTAACCCTAGCCCGAACCCTAACCCTAACCCTTCCCCGAAGCCTGACCCTCACCCGTCCCCTAATCCTAACCCGTACGCTAACACTAACCCGCGCCCTCACACGCACGCTCCCCCTAAAGCGTTGCCGTACCCTCACCTGGACCCGAAACCGTCCCCGTCCCCTAACCCTAACCCTAGCCCGAACCCTAACCCTAACCCTTCCCCGAAGCCTGACCCTCACCCGTCCCCTAATCCTAACCCGTACGCTAACACTAACCCGCGCCCTCACACGCACGCTCCCCCTAAAGCGTTGCCGTACCCTCACCTGGACCCTAAACCGTCCCCGTCCCCTAACCCTAACCCTAGCCCGAACCCTAACCCTAACCCTTCCCCGAAGCCTGACCCTCACCCGTCCCCTAATCCTAACCCGTACGCTAACACTAACCCAAGCCCTCACACGCACGCTCCCCCTAAAGCGTTGCCGTACCCTCACCTGGACCCTAAACCGTCCCCGTCCCCTAACCCTAACCCTAGCCCGAACCCTAACCCTAACCCTTCCCCGAAGCCTGACCCTCACCCGTCCCCTAATCCTAACCCTTACGCTAACACTAACCCGCGCCCTCACACGCACGCTCCCCCTAAAGCGTTGCCGTACCCTCACCTGGACCCTAAACCGTCCCCGTCCCCTAACCCTAACCCTAGCCCAAACCCTAACCCTAACCCTTCCCCGAAGCCTGACCCTCACCCGTCCCCTAATCCTAACCCGTACGCTAACACTAACCCGCGCCCTCACACGCACGCTCCCCCTAAAGCGTTGCCGTACCCTCACCTGGACCCTAAACCGTCCCCGTCCCCTAACCCTAACCCTAGCCCGAACCCTAACCCTAACCCTTCCCCGAAGCCTGACCCTCACCCGTCCCCTAATCCTAACCCGTACGCTAACACTAACCCGCGCCCTCACACGCACGCTCCCCCTAAAGCGTTGTCGTACCCTCACCTGGACCCTAAACCGTCCCCGCCCCCTAACCCTAACCCTAGCCCGAACCCTAACCCTAACCCTTCCCCGAAGCCTGACCCTCACCCGTCCCCTAATCCTAACCCGTACGCTAACACTAACCCGCGCCCTCACACGCACGCTCCCCCTAAAGCGTTGCCGTACCCTCACCTGGACCCTAAACCGTCCCCGTCCCCTAACCCTAACCCTAGCCCGAACCCTAACCCTAACCCTTCCCCGAAGCCTGACCCTCACCCGTCCCCTAATCCTCACCCGTACGCTAACACTAACCCGCGCCCTCACACGCACGCTCCCCCTAAAGCGTTGCCGTACCCTCACCTGGACCCTAAACCGTCCCCGCCCCCTAACCCTAACCCTAGCCCGAACCCTAACCCTAACCCTTCCCCGAAGCCTGACCCTCACCCGTCCCCTAATCCTAACCAGTACGCTAACACTAACCCGCGCCCTCACACGCACGCTCCCCCTAAAGCGTTGCCGTACCCTCACCTGGACCCTAAACCGTCCCCGTCCCCTAACCCTAACCCTAGCCCGAACCCTAACCCTAACCCTTCCCCGAAGCCTGACCCTCACCCGTCCCCTAATCCTAACCCGTACGCTAACACTAACCCGCGCCCTCACACGCACGCTCCCCCTAAAGCGTTGCCGTACCCTCACCTGGACCCGAAACCGTCCCCGTCCCCTAACCCTAACCCTAGCCCGAACCCTAACCCTAACCCTTCCCCGAAGCCTGACCCTCACCCGTCCCCTAATCCTAACCCGTACGCTAACACTAACCCGCGCCCTCACACGCACGCTCCCCCTAAAGCGTTGCCGTACCCTCACCTGGACCCTAAACCGTCCCCGTTCCCTAACCCTAACCCTAGCCCGAACCCTAACCCTAACCCTTCCCCGAAGCCTGACCCTCACCCGTCCCCTAATCCTAACCCGTACGCTAACACTAACCCGCGCCCTCACACGCACGCTCCCCATAAAGCGTTGCCGTACCCTCACCTGGACCCTAAACCGTCCCCGTCCCCTAACCCTAACCCTAGCCCGAACCCTAACCCTAACCCTTCCCCGAAGCCTGACCCTCACCCGTCCCCTAATCCTAACCCTTACGCTAACACTAACCCGCGCCCTCACACGCACGCTCCCCCTAAAGCGTTGCCGTACCCTCACCTGGACCCTAAACCGTCCCCGTCCCCTAACCCTAACCCTAGCCCGAACCCTAACCCTAACCCTTCCCCGAAGCCTGACCCTCACCCGTCCCCTAATCCTAACCCGTACGCTAACACTAACCCGCGCCCTCACACGCACGCTCCCCCTAAAGCGTTGTCGTACCCTCACCTGGACCCTAAACCGTCCCCGCCCCCAACCCTAACCCTAGCCCGAACCCTAACCCTAACCCTTCCCCGAAGCCTGACCCTCACCCGTCCCCTAATTCTCACCCGTACGATAACACTAACCCACGCCCTCACACGCACGCTCCCCCTAAAGCGTTGCCGTACCCTCACCTGGACCCTAAACCGTCCCCGTCCCCTAACCCTAACCCTAGCCCGAACCCTTACCCTAACACTTCCCCGAAGCCTGACCCTCACCCGTCCCCTAATCCTAACCCGTACGCTAACACTAACCCGCGCCCTCACACGCACGCTCCCCCTAAAGCGTTGCCGTACCCTCACCTGGACCCTAAACCGTCCCCGTCCCCTAACCCTAACCCTAGCCCGAACCCTAACCCTAACCCTTCCCCGAAGCCTGACCCTCACCCGTCCCCTAATCCTAACCCGTACGCTAACACTAACCCGCGCCCTCACACGCACGCTCCCCCTAAAGCGTTGCCGTACCCTCACCTGGACCCTAAACCGTCCCCGTCCCCTAACCCTAACCCTAGCCCGAACCCTAACCCTAACCCTTCCCCGAAGCCTGACCCTCACCCGTCCCCTAATCCTCACCCGTACGCTAACACTAACCCGCGCCCTCACACGCACGCTCCCCCTAAAGCGTTGCCGTACCCTCACCTGGACCCTAAACCGTCCCCGTCCCCTAACCCTAACCCTAGCCCGAACCCTAACCCTAACCCTTCCCCGAAGCCTGACCCTCACCCGTCCCCTAATCCTCACCCGTACGCTAACACTAACCCGCGCCCTCACACGCACGCTCCCCCTAAAGCGTTGCCGTACCCTCACCTGGACCCTAAACCGTCCCCGTCCCCTAACCCTAACCCTAGCCCGAACCCTAACCCTAACCCTTCCCCGAAGCCTGACCCTCACCCGTCCCCTAATCCTCACCCGTACGCTAACACTAACCCGCGCCCTCACACGCACGCTCCCCCTAAAGCGTTGCCGTACCCTCACCTGGACCCTAAACCGTCCCCGCCCCCTAACCCTAACCCTAGCCCGAACCCTAACCCTAACCCTTCCCCGAAGCCTGACCCTCACCCGTCCCCTAATCCTAACCCGTACGCTAACACTAACCCGCGCCCTCACACGCACGCTCCCCCTAAAGCGTTGCCGTACCCTCACCTGGACCCTAAACCGTCCCCGTCCCCTAACCCTAACCCTAGCCCGAACCCTAACCCTAACCCTTCCCCGAAGCCTGACCCTCACCCGTCCCCTAATCCTAACCCGTACGCTAACACTAACCCGCGCCCTCACACGCACGCTCCCCCTAAAGCGTTGCCGTACCCTCACCTGGACCCTAAACCGTCCCCGTCCCCTAACCCTAACCCTAGCCCGAACCCTAACCCTAACCCTTCCCCGAAGCCTGACCCTCACCCGTCCCCTAATCCTAACCCGTACGCTAACACTAACCCGCGCCCTCACACGCACGCTCCCCCTAAAGCGTTGCCGTACCCTCACCTGGACCCTAAACCGTCCCCGTCCCCTAACCCTAACCCTAGCCCGAACCCTAACCCTAACCCTTCCCCGAAGCCTGACCCTCACCCGTCCCCTAATCCTAACCCGTACGCTAACACTAACCCAAGCCCTCACACGCACGCTCCCCCTAAAGCGTTGCCGTACCCTCACCTGGACCCTAAACCGTCCCCGTCCCCTAACCCTAACCCTAGCCCGAACCCTAACCCTAACCCTTCCCCGAAGCCTGACCCTCACCCGTCCCCTAATCCTAACCCGTACGCTAACACTAACCCGCGCCCTCACACGCACGCTCCCCCTAAAGCGTTGCCGTACCCTCACCTGGACCCTAAACCGTCCCCGTCCCCTAACCCTAACCCTAGCCCGAACCCTAACCCTAACACTTCCCCGAAGCCTGACCCTCACCCGTCCCCTAATCCTAACCCGTACGCTAACACTAACCCGCGCCCTCACACGCACGCTCCCCCTAAAGCGTTGCCGTACCCTCACCTGGACCCTAAACCGTCCCCGTCCCCTAACCCTAACCCTAGCCCGAACCCTAACCCTAACCCTTCCCCGAAGCCTGACCCTCACCCGTCCCCTAATCCTAACCCGTACGCTAACACTAACCCGCGCCCTCACACGCACGCTCCCCCTAAAGCGTTGTCGTACCCTCACCTGGACCCTAAACCGTCCCCGCCCCCTAACCCTAACCCTAGCCCGAACCCTAACCCTAACCCTTCCCCGAAGCCTGACACTCACCCGTCCCCTAATCCTAACCCGTACGCTAACACTAACCCGCGCCCTCACACGCACGCTCCCCCTAAAGCGTTGCCGTACCCTCACCTGGACCCTAAACCGTCCCCGTCCCCTAACCCTAACCCTAGCCCGAACCCTAACCCTAACCCTTCCCCGAAGCCTGACCCTCACCCGTCCCCTAATCCTAACCCGTACGCTAACACTAACCCGCGCCCTCACACGCACGCTCCCCCTAAAGCGTTGCCGTACCCTCACCTGGACCCTAAACCGTCCCCGTCCCCTAACCCTAACCCTAGCCCGAACCCTAACCCTAACCCTTCCCCGAAGCCTGACCCTCACCCGTCCCCTAATCCTAACCCGTACGCTAACACTAACCCACGCCCTCACACGCACGCTCCCCCTAAAGCGTTGCCGTACCCTCACCTGGACCCTAAACCGTCCCCTAACCCTAACCCTAACCCTAGCCCGAACCCTAACCCTAACCCTTCCCCGAAGCCTGACCCTCACCCGTCCCCTAATCCTAACCCGTACGCTAACACTAACCCGCGCCCTCACACGCACGCTCCCCCTAAAGCGTTGCCGTACCCTCACCTGGACCCTAAACCGTCCCCGTCCCCTAACCCTAACCTTAGCCCGAACCCTAACCCTAACCATTCCCCGAAGCCTGACCCTCACCCGTCCCCTAATCCTAACCCGTACGCTAACACTAACCCGCGCCCTCACACGCACGCTCCCCCTAAAGCGTTGCCGTACCCTCACCTGGACCCTAAACCGTCCCCGTCCCCTAACCCTAACCCTAGCCCGAACCCTAACCCTAACCCTTCCCCGAAGCCTGACCCTCACCCGTCCCCTAATCCTAACCCGTACGCTAACACTAACCCGCGCCCTCACACGCACGCTCCCCCTAAAGCGTTGTCGTACCATCACCTGGACCCTAAACCGTCCCCGCCCCCTAACCCTAACCCTAGCCCGAACCCTAACCCTAACCCTTCCCCGAAGCCTGACCCTCACCCGTCCCCTAATCCTAACCCGTACGCTAACACTAACCCGCGCCCTCACATGCACGCTCCCCCTAAAGCGTTGCCGTACCCTCACCTGGACCCTAAACCGTCCCCGTCCCCTAACCCTAACCCTAGCCCGAACCCTAACCCTAACCCTTCCCCGAAGCCTGACCCTCACCCGTCCCCTAATCCTCACCCGTACGCTAACACTAACCCGCGCCCTCACACGCACGCTCCCCCTAAAGCGTTGCCGTACCCTCACCTGGACCCTAAACCGTCCCCGTCCCCTAACCCTAACCCTAGCCCGAACCCTAACCCTAACCCTTCCCCGAAGCCTGACCCTCACCCGTCCCCTAATCCTAACCCGTACGCTAACACTAACCCGCGCCCTCACACGCACGCTCCCCCTAAAGCGTTGCCGTACCCTCACCTGGACCCTAAACCGTCCCCGTCCCCTAACCCTAACCCTAGCCCGAACCCTAACCCTAACCCTTCCCCGAAGCCTGACCCTCACCCGTCCCCTAATCCTAACCCGTACGCTAACACTAACCCGCGCCCTCACACGCACGCTCCCCCTAAAGCGTTGCCGTACCCTCACCTGGACCCTACACCGTCCCCGTCCCCTAACCCTAACCCTAGCCCGAACCCTAACCCTAACCCTTCCCCGAAGCCTGACCCTCACCCGTCCCCTAATCCTAACCCGTACGCTAACACTAACCCGCGCCCTCACACGCACGCTCCCCCTAAAGCGTTGCCGTACCCTCACCTGGACCCGAAACCGTCCCCGTCCCCTAACTCTAACCCTAGCCCGAACCCTAACCCTAACCCTTCCCCGAAGCCTGACCCTCACCCGTCCCCTAATCCTAACCCGTACGCTAACACTAACCCGCGCCCTCACACGCACGCTCCCCCTAAAACGTTGCCGTACCCTCACCTGGACCCTAAACCGTCCCCATCCCCTAACCCTAACCCTAGCCCGAACCCTAACCCTACCCCTTCCCCGAAGCCTGACCCTCACCCGTCCCCTAATCCTAACCCGTACGCTAACACTAACCCGCGCCCTCACACGCACGCTCCCCCTAAAGCATTGCCGTACCCTCACCTGACCCTAAACCGTCCCCGTCCCCTAACCATAACCCTAGCCCGAACCCTAACCCTAACCCTTCCCCGAAGCCTGACCCTCACCCGTCCCCTAATCCTAACCCGTACGCTAACACTAACCCGCGCCCTCACACGCACGCTCCCCCTAAAGCGTTGCTGTACCCTCACCTGGACCCTAAACCGTCCCCGTCCCCTAACCCTAACCCTAGCCCGAACCCTAACCCTAACCCTTCCCCGAAGCCTGACCCTCACCCGTCCCCTAATCCTAACCCGTACGCTAACACTAACCCGCGCCCTGACACGCACGCTCCCCCTAAAGCGTTGCCGTACCCTCACCTGGACCCTAAACCGTCCCCGTCCCCTAACCCTAACCCTAGCCCGAACCCTAACCCTAACCCTTCCCCGAAGCCTGACCCTCACCCGTCCCCTAATCCTAACCCGTACGCTAACACTAACCCGCGCCCTCACACGCACGCTCCCCGTAAAGCGTTGCCGTACCCTCACCTGGACCCTAAACCGTCCCCGTCCCCTAACCCTAACCCTAGCCCGAACCCTAACCCTAACCCTTCCCCGAAGCCTGACCCTCACCCGTCCCCTAATCCTAACCCGTACGCTAACACTAACCCACGCCCTCACACGCACGCTCCCCCTAAAGCGTTGCCGTACCCTCACCTGGACCCTAAACCGTCCCCGTCCCCTAACCCTAACCCTAGCCCGAACCCTAACCCTAACACTTCCCCGAAGCCTGAACCTCACCCGTCCCCTAATCCTAACCCGTACGCTAACACTAACCCGCGCCCTCACACGCACGCTCCCCCTAAACCGTTGCCGTACCCTCACCTGGACCCTAAACTGTCCCCGTCCCCTAACCCTAACCCTAGCCCGAACCCTAACCCTAACCCTTCCCCGAAGCCTGACCCTCACCCGTCCCCTAATCCTCACCCGTACGCTAACACTAACCCGCGCCCTCACACGCACGCTCCCCCTAAAGCGTTGCCGTACCCTCACCTGGACCCTAAACCGTCCCCGTCCCCTAACCCTAACCCTAGCCCGAACCCTAACCCTAACCCTTCCCCGAAGCCTGACCCTCACCCGTCCCCTAATCCTAACCCGTACGCTAACACTAACCCGCGCCCTCACACGCACGCTCCCCCTAAAGCGTTGCCGTACCCTCACCTGGACCCTACACCGTCCCCGCCCCCTAACCCTAACCCTAGCCCGAACCCTAACCCTAACCCTTCCCCGAAGCCTGACCCTCACCCGTCCCCTAATCCTAACCCGTACGCTAACACTAACCCGCGCCCTCACACGCACGCTCCCCCTAAAGCGTTGCCGTACCCTCACCTGGACCCTAAACCGTCCCCGTCCCCTAACCCTAACCCTAGCCCGAACCCTAACCCTAACCCTTCCCCGAAGCCTGACCCTCACCCGTCCCCTAATCCTAACCCGTACGCTAACAATAACCCGCGCCCTCACACGCACGCTCCCCCTAAAGCGTTGCCGTAGCCTCACCTGGACCCTAAACCGTCCCCGTCCCCTAACCCTAACCCTAGCCCGAACCCTAACCCTAACCCTTCCCCGAAGCCTGACCCTCACCCGTCCCCTAATCCTAACCCGTACGCTAACACTAACCCGCGCCCTCACACGCACGCTCCCCCTAAAGCGTTGCCGTACCCTCACCTGGACCCGAAACCGTCCCCGTCCCCTAACCCTAACCCTAGCCCGAACCCTAACCGTAACCCTTCCCCGAAGCCTGACCCTCACCCGTCCCCTAATTCTAACCCGTACGCTAACACTAACCCGCGCCCTCACACGCACGCTCCCCCTAAAACGTTGCCGTACCCTCACCTGGTCCCTAAACCGTCCCCATCCCCTAACCCTAACCCTAGCCCGAACCCTAACCCTAACCCTTCCCCGAAGCCTGACCCTCACCCGTCCCCTAATCCTAACCCGTACGCTAACACTAACCCGCGCCCTCACACGCACGCTCCCCCTAAAGCGTTGCCGTACCCTCACCTGACCCTAAACCGTCCCCGTCCCCTAACCCTAACCCTAGACCGAACCCTAACACTAACCCTTCCCCGAAGCCTGACCCTCACCCGTCCCCTAATCCTAACCCGTACGCTAACACTAACCCGCGCCCTCACACGCACGCTCCCCCTAAAGCGTTGCTGTACCCTCACCTGGACCCTAAACCGTCCCCGTCCCCTAACCCTAACCCTAGCCCGAACCCTAACCCTAACCCTTCCCCGAAGCCTGACCCTCACCCGTCCCCTAATCCTAACCCGTACGCTAACACTAACCCGCGCCCTCACACGCACGCTCCCCCTAAAGCGTTGCCGTACCCTCACCTGGACCCTAAACCGTCCCCGTCCCCTAACCCTAACCCTAGCCCGAACCCTAACCCTAACCCTTCCCCGAAGCCTGACCCTCACCCGTCCCCTAATCCTAACCCGTACGCTAACACTAACCCGCGCCCTCACACGCACGCTCCCCGTAAAGCGTTGCCGTACCCTCACCTGGACCCTAAACCGTCCCCGTCCCCTAAACCTAACCCTAGCCCGAACCCTAACCCTAACCCTTCCCCGAAGCCTGACCCTCACCCGTCCCCTAATCCTAACCCGTACGCTAACACGAACCCGCGCCCTCACACGCACGCTCCCCCTAAAGCGTTGCCGTACCCTCACCTGGACCCTAAACCGTCCCCGTCCCCTAACCCTAACCCTAGCCCGAACCCTAACCCTAACCCTTCCCCGAAGCCTGACCCTCACCCGTCCCCTAATCCTCACCCGTACGCTAACACTAACCCGCGCCCTCACACGCACGCTCCCCCTAAAGCATTGCCGTACCCTCACCTGGACCCTAAACCGTCCCCGTCCCCTAACCCTAACCCTAGCCCGAACCCTAACCCTAACCCTTCCCCGAAGCCTGACCCTCACCCGTCCCCTAATCCTAACCCGTACGCTAACACTAACCCGCGCCCTCACACGCACGCTCCCCCTAAAGCGTTGCCGTACCCTCACCTGGACCCTAAACCGTCCCCATCCCCTAACCCTAACCCTAGCCCGAACCCTAACCCTAACCCTTCCCCGAAGCCTGACCCTCACACGTCCCCTAATCCTAACCCGTACGCTAACACTAACCCGCGCCCTCACACGCACGCTCCCCCTAAAGCGTTGCCGTACCCTCACCTGGACCCTAAACCGTCCCCGTCCCCTAACCCTAACCCTAGCCCGAACCCTAACCCTAACCCTTCCCCGAAGCCTGACCCTCACCCGTCCCCTAATCCTAACCCGTACGCTAACACTAACCCGCGCCCTCACACGCACGCTCCCCCTAAAGCGTTGCCGTACCCTCACCTGGACCCTAAACCGTCCCCGTCCCCTAACCCTAACCCTAGCCCGAACCCTAACCCTAACCCTTCCCCGAAGCCTGACCCTCACCCGTCCCCTAATCCTAACCCGTACGCTAACACTAACCCGCGCCCTCACACGCACGCTCCCCCTAAAGCGTTGCCGTACCCTCACCTGGACCCTAAACCGTCCCCGTCCCCTAACCCTAACCCTAGCCCGAACCCTAACCCTAACCCTTCCCCGAAGCCTGACCCTCACCCGTCCCCTAATCCTAACCCGTACGCTAACACTAACCCGCGCCTTCACACGCACGCTCCCCCTAAAGCATTGCCGTACCCTCACCTGGACCCGAAACCGTCCCCGTCCCCTAACCCTAACCCTAGCCCGAACCCTAACCCTAACCCTTCCCCGAAGCCTGACCCTCAACCGTCCCCTAATCCTAACCCGTACGCTAACACTAACCCGCGCCCTCACACGCACGCTCCCCCTAAAGCGTTGCCGTACCCTCACCTGGACCCTAAACCGTCCCCGTCCCCTAACCCTAACCCTAGCCCGAACCCTAACCCTAACCCTTCCCCGAAGCCTGACCCTCACCCGTCCCCTAATCCTAACCCGTACGCTAACACTAACCCGCGCCCTCACACGCACGCTCCCCCTAAAGCGTTGCCGTACCCTCACCTGGACCCTAAACCGTCCCCGTCCCCTAACCCTAACCCTAGCCCGAACCCTAACCCTAACCCTTCCCCGAAGCCTGACCCTCACCCGTCCCCTAATCCTAACCCGTACGCTAACACTAACCCGCGCCCTCACACGCACGCTCCCCCTAAAGCGTTGCCGTACCCTCACCTGGACCCTAAACCGTCCCCGTCCCCTAACCCTAACCCTAGCCCGAACCCTAACCCTAACCCTTCCCCGAAGCCTGACCCTCACCCGTCCCCTAATCCTAACCCGTACGCTAACACTAACCTGCGCCCTCACACGCACGCTCCCCCTAAAGCGTTGCCGTACCCTCACCTGGACCCTAAACCGTCCCCGTCCCCTAACCCTAACCCTAGCCCGAACCCTAACCCTAACCCTTCCCCGAAGCCTGACCCTCACCCGTCCCCTAATCCTAACCCGTACGCTAACACTAACCCGCGCCCTCACACGCACGCTCCCCCTAAAGCGTTGCCGTACCCTCACCTGGACCCTAAACCGTCCCCGTCCCCTAACCCTAACCCTAGCCCGAACCCTAACCCTAACCCTTCCCCGAAACCTGACCCTCACCCGTCCCCTAATCCTAACCCGTACGCTAACATTAACCCGCGCCCTCACACGCACGCTCCCCCTAAAGCGTTGCCGTACCCTCACCTGGACCCTAAACCGTCCCCGTCCCCTAACCCTAACCCTAGCCCGAACCCTAACCCTAACCCTTCCCCGAAGCCTGACCCTCACCCGTCCCCTAATCCTAACCCGTACGCTAACACTAACCCGCGCCCTCACACGCACGCTCCCCCTAAAGCGTTGCCGTACCCTCACCTGGACCCTAAACCGTCCCCGTCCCCTAACCCTAACCCTAGCCCGAACCCTAACCCTAACCCTTCCCCGAAGCCTGACCCTCACCCGTCCCCTAATCCTAACCCGTACGCTAACACTAACCCGCGCCCTCACACGCACGCTCCCCCTAAAGCGTTGTCGTACCCTCACCTGGACCCTAAACCGTCCCCGCCCCCTAACCCTAACCCTAGCCCGAACCCTAACCCTAACCCTTCCCCGAAGCCTGACCCTCACCCGTCCCCTAATCCTAACCCGTACGCTAACACTAACCCGCGCCCTCACACGCACGCTCCCCCTAAAGCGTTGCCGTACCCTCACCTGGACCCTAAACCGTCCCCGTCCCCTAACCCTAACCCTAGCCCGAACCCTAACCCTAACCCTTCCCCGAAGCCTGACCCTCACCCGTCCCCTAATCCTCACCCGTACGCTAACACTAACCCGCGCCCTCACACGCACGCTCCCCCTAAAGCGTTGCCGTACCCTCACCTGGACCCTAAACCGTCCCCGTCCCCTAACCCTAACCCTAGCCCGAACCCTAACCCTAACCCTTCCCCGAAGCCTGACCCTCACCCGTCCCTTAATCCTCACCCGTACGCTAACACTAACCCGCGCCCTCACACGCACGCTCCCCCTAAAGCGTTGCCCTACCCTCACCTGGACCCTAAACCGTCCCCGCCCCCTAACCCTAACCCTAGCCCAAACCCTAACCCTAACCCTTCACCGAAGCCTGACACTCACCCGTCCCCTAATCCTAACCCGTACGCTAACACTAACCCGCGCCCTCACACGCACGCTCCCCCTAAAGCGATGCCGTACCCTCACCTGGACCCTAAACCGTCCCCGTCCCCTAACCCTAACCCTAGCCCGAACCCTAACCCTAACCCTTCCCCGAAGCCTGACCCTCACCCGTCCCCTAATCCTAATCCGTACGCTAACACTAACCCGTGCCCTCACACGCACGCTCCCCCTAAAGCGTTGCCGTACCCTCACCTGGACCCTAAACCGTCCCCGTCCCCTAACCCTAACCCTAGCCCGAACCCTAACCCTAACCCTTCCCCGAAGCCTGACCCTCACCCGTCCCCTAATCCTAACCCGTACGCTAACACTAACCCACGCCCTCACACGCACGCTCCCCCTAAAGCGTTGCCGTACCCTCACCTGGACCCTAAACCGTCCCCGTCCCCTAACCCTAACCCTAGCCCGAACCCTAACCCTAACCCTTCCCCGAAGCCTGACCCTCACCCGTCCCCTAATCCTAACCCGTACGCTAACACTAACCCGCGCCCTCACACGCACGCTCCCCCTAAAGCGTTGCCGTACCCTCACCTGGACCCTAAACCGTCCCCGTCCCCTAACCCTAACCCTAGCCCGAACCCTAACCCTAACCCTTCCCCGAAGCCTGACCCTCACCCGTCCCCTAATCCTAACCCGTACGCTAACACTAACCCGCGCCCTCACACGCACGCTCCCCCTAAAGCGTTGCCGTACCCTCACCTGGACCCTAAACCGTCCCCGTCCCCTAACCCTAACCCTAGCCCGAACCCTAACCCTAACCCTTCCCCGAAGCCTGACCCTCACCCGTCCCCTAATCCTAACCCGTACGCTAACACTAACCCGCGCCCTCACACGCACGCTCCCCCTAAAGCGTTGTCGTACCATCACCTGGACCCTAAACCGTCCCCGCCCCCTAACCCTAACCCTAGCCCGAACCCTAACCCTAACCCTTCCCCGAAGCCTGACCCTCACCCGTCCCCTAATCCTAACCCGTACGCTAACACTAACCCGCGCCCTCACACGCACGCTCCCCCTAAAGCGTTGCCGTACCCTCACCTGGACCCTAAACCGTCCCCGTCCCCTAACCCTAACCCTAGCCCGAACCCTAACCCTAACCCTTCCCCGAAGCCTGACCCTCACCCGTCCCCTAATCCTCACCCGTACGCTAACACTAACCCGCGCCCTCACACGCACGCTCCCCCTAAAGCGTTGCCGTACCCTCACCTGGACCCTAAACCGTCCGCGTTCCCTAACCCTAACCCTAGCCCGAACCCTAACCCTAACCCTTCCCCGAAGCCTGACCCTCACCCGTCCCCTAATCCTAACCCGTACGCTAACACTAACCCGCGCCCTCACACGCACGCTCCCCCTAAAGCGTTGCCGTACCCTCACCTGGACCCTAAACCGTCCCCGTCCCCTAACCCTAACCCTAGCCCGAACCCTAACCCTAACCCTTCCCCGAAGCCTGACCCTCACCCGTCCCCTAATCCTAACCCGTACGCTAACACTAACCCGCGCCCTCACACGCACGCTCCCACTAAAGCGTTGCCGTACCCTCACCTGGACCCTACACCGTCCCCGTCCCCTAACCCTAACCCTAGCCCGAACCCTAACCCTAACCCTTCCCCGAAGCCTGACCCTCACCCGTCCCCTAATCCTAACCCGTACGCTAACACTAACCCGCGCCCTCACACGCACGCTCCCCCTAAAGCGTTGCCGTACCCTCACCTGGACCCTAAACCGTCCCCGTCCCCTAACCCTAACCCTAGCCCGAACCCTAACCCTAACCCTTCCCCGAAGCCTGACCCTCACCCGTCCCCTAATCCTAACCCGTACGCTAACACTAACCCGCGCCCTCACACGCACGCTCCCCCTAAAGCGTTGCCGTACCCTCACCTGGACCCGAAACCGTCCCCGTCCCCTAACCCTAACCCTAGCCCGAACCCTAACCGTAACCCTTCCCCGAAGCCTGACCCTCACCCGTCCCCTAATCCTAACCCGTACGCTAACACTAACCCGCGCCCTCACACGCACGCTCCCCCTAAAACGTTGCCGTACCCTCACCTGGACCCTAAACCGTCCCCATCCCCTAACCCTAACCCTAGCCCGAACCCTAACCCTACCCCTTCCCCGAAGCCTGACCCTCACCCGTCCCCTAATCCTAACCCGTACGCTAACACTAACCCGCGCCCTCACACGCACGCTCCCCCTAAAGCGTTGCCGTACCCTCACCTGACCCTAAACCGTCCCCGTCCCCTAACCCTAACCCTAGCCCGAACCCTAACACTAACCCTTCCCCGAAGCCTGACCCTCACCCGTCCCCTAATCCTAACCCGTACGCTAACACTAACCCGCGCCCTCACACGCACGCTCCCCCTAAAGCGTTGCTGTTCCCTCACCTGGACCCTAAACCGTCCCCGTCCCCTAACCCTAACCCTAGCCCGAACCCTAACCCTAACCCTTCCCCGAAGCCTGACCCTCACCCGTCCCCTAATCCTAACCCGTACGCTAACACTAACCCGCGCCCTGACACGCACGCTCCCCCTAAAGCGTTGCCGTACCCTCACCTGGACCCTAAACCGTCCCCGTCCCCTAACCCTAACCCTAGCCCGAACCCTAACCCTAACCCTTCCCCGAAGCCTGACCCTCACCCGTCCCCTAATCCTAACCCGTACGCTAACACTAACCCGCGCCCTCACACGCACGCTCCCCGTAAAGCGTTGCCGTACCCTCACCTGGACCCTAAACCGTCCCCGTCCCCTAACCCTAACCCTAGCCCGAACCCTAACCCTAACCCTTCCCCGAAGCCTGACCCTCACCCGTCCCCTAATCCTAACCCGTACGCTAACACTAACCCACGCCCTCACACGCACGCTCCCCCTAAAGCGTTGCCGTACCCTCACCTGGACCCTAAACCGTCCCCGTCCCCTAACCCTAACCCTAGCCCGAACCCTAACCCTAACCCTTCCCCGAAGCCTGACCCTCACCCGTCCCCTAATCCTAACCCGTACGCTAACACTAACCCGCGCCCTCACACGCACGCTCCCCCTAAAGCGTTGCCGTACCCTCACCTGGACCCTAAACCGTCCCCGTCCCCTAACCCTAACCCTAGCCCGAACCCTAACCCTAACCCTTCCCCGAAGCCTGACCCTCACCCGTCCCCTAATCCTCACCCGTACGCTAACACTAACCCGCGTCCTCACACGCACGCTCCCCCTAAAGCGTTGCCGTACCCTCACCTGGACCCTAAACCGTCCCCGTCCCCTAACCCTAACCCTAGCCCGAACCCTAACCCTAACCCTTCCCAGAAGCCTGACCCTCACCCGTCCCCTAATCCTAACCCGTACGCTAACACTAACCCGCGCCCTCACACGCACGCTCCCCCTAAAGCGTTGCCGTACCCTCACCTGGACCCTACACCGTCCCCGTCCCCTAACCCTAACCCTAGCCCGAACCCTAACCCTAACCCTTCCCCGAAGCCTGACCCTCACCCGTCCCCTAATCCTAACCCGTACGCTAACACTAACCCGCGCCCTCACACGCACGCTCCCCCTAAAGCGTTGCCGTACCCTCACCTGGACCCTAAACCGTCCCCGTCCCCTAACCCTAACCCTAGCCCGAACCCTAACCCTAACCCTTCCCCGAAGCCTGACCCTCACCCGTCCCCTAATCCTAACCCGTACGCTAACACTAACCCGCGCCCTCACACGCACGCTCCCCCTAAAGTGTTGCCGTACCCTCACCTGGACCCTAAACCGTCCCCGTCCCCAACCCTAACCCTAGCCCGAACCCTAACCCTAACCCTTCCCCGAAGCCTGACCCTCACCCGTCCCCTAATCCTAACCCGTACGCTAACACTAACCCGCGCCCTCACACGCACGCTCCCCCTAAAGCGTTGTCGTACCCTCACCTGGACCCTAAACCGTCCCCGCCCCCTAACCCTAACCCTAGCCCGAACCCTAACCCTAACCCTTCCCCGAAGCCTGACCCTCACCCGTCCCCTAATCTTAACCCGTACGCTAACACTAACCCGCGCCCTCACACGCACGCTCCCCCTTAAGCGTTGCCGTACCCTCACCTGGACCCTAAACCGTCCCCGTCCCCTAACCCTAACCCTAGCCCGAACCCTAACCCTAACCCTTCCCCGAAGCCTGACCCTCACCCGTCCCCTAATCCTCACCCGTACGCTAACACTAACCCGCGCCCTCACACGCACGCTCCCCCTAAAGCGTTGCCGTACCCTCACCTGGACCCTAAACCGTCCCCATCCCCTAACCCTAACCCTAGCCCGAACCCTAACCCTAACCCTTCCCCGAAGCCTGACCCTCACCCGTCCCCTAATCCTAACCCGTACGCTAACACTAACCCGCGCCCTCACACGCACGCTCCCCCTAAAGCGTTGCCGTACCCTCACCTGGACCCTAAACCGTCCCCGTCCCCTAACCCTAACCCTAGCCCGAACCCTAACCCTAACCCTTCCCCGAAGCCTGACCCTCACCCGTCCCCTAATCCTAACCCGTACGCTAACACTAACCCGCGCCCTCACACGCACGCTCCCCCTAAAGCGTTGCCGTACCCTCACCTGGACCCTACACCGTCCCCGTCCCCTAACCCTAACCCTAGCCCGAACCCTAACCCTAACCCTTCCCCGAAGCCTGACCCTCACCCGTCCCCTAATCCTAACCCGTACGCTAACACTAACCCGCGCCCTCACACGCACGCTCCCCCTAAAGCGTTGCCGTACCCTCACCTGGACCCTAAACCGTCCCCGTCCCCTAACCCTAACCCTAGCCCGAACCCTAACCCTAACCCTTCCCCGAAGCCTGACCCTCACCCGTCCCCTAATCCTAACCCGTACGCTAACACTAACCCGCGCCCTCACACGCACGCTCCCCCTAAAGCGTTGCCGTACCCTCACCTGGACCCTAAACCGTCCCCGTCCCCTAACCCTAACCCTAGCCCGAACCCTAACCCTAACCCTTCCCCGAAGCCTGACCCTCACCCGTCCCCTAATCCTAACCTGTACGCTAACACTAACCCGCGCCCTCACACGCACGCTCCCCGTAAAGCGTTGCCGTACCCTCACCTGGACCCTAAACCGTCCCCGTCCCCTAACCCTAACCCTAGCCCGAACCCTAACCCTAACCCTTCCCCGAAGCCTGACCCTCACCCGTCCCCTAATCCTAACCCGTACGCTAACACTAACCCACGCCCTCACACGCACGCTCCCCCTAAAGCGTTGCCGTACCCTCACCTGGACCCTAAACCGTCCCCGTCCCCTAACCCTAACCCTAGACCGAACCCTAACCCTAACCCTTCCCCGAAGCCTGACCCTCACCCGTCCCCTAATCCTAACCCGTACGCTAACACTAACCCGCGCCCTCACACGCACGCTCCCCCTAAAGCGTTGCCGTACCCTCACCTGGACCCTAAACCGTCCCCGTCTCCTAACCCTAACCCTAGCCCTAACCGTAACCCTAACCCTTCCCCGAAGCCTGACCCTCACCCGTCCCCTAATCCTAACCCGTACGCTAACACTAACCCGCGCCCTCACACGCACGCTCCCCCTAAAGCGTTGCCGTACCCTCACCTGGACCCTAAACCGTCCCCGCCCCCTAACCCTAACCCTAGCCCGAACCCTAACCCTAACCCTTCCCCGAAGCCTGACCCTCACCCGTCCCCTAATCCTAACCCGTACGCTAACACTAACCCGCGCCCTCACACGCACGCTCCCCCTAAAGCGTTGCCGTACCCTCACCTGGACCCTAAACCGTCCCCGTCCCCTAACCCTAACCCTAGCCCGAACCCTAACCCTAACCCTTCCCCGAAGGCTGACCCTCACCCGTCCCCTAATCCTAATCCGTACGCTAACACTAACCCGCGCCCTCACACGCACGCTCCCCCTAAAGCGTTGCCGTACCCTCACCTGGACCCTAAACCGTCCCCGTCCCCTAACCCTAACCCTAGCCCGAACCCTAACCCTAACCCTTCCCCGAAGCCTGACCCTCACCCGTCCCCTAATCCTAACCCGTACGCTAACACTAACCCGCGCCCTCACACGCACGCTCCCCCTAAAGCGTTGCCGTACCCTCACCTGGACCCTAAACCGTCCCCGTCCCCTAACCCTAACCCTAGCCCGAACCCTAACCCTAACCCTTCCCCGAAGCCTGACCCTCACCCGTCCCCTAATCCTAACCCGTACGCTAACACTAACCCGCGCCCTCACACGCACGCTCCCCCTAAAGCGTTGCCGTACCCTCACCTGGACCCTAAACCGTCCCCGTCCCCTAACCCTAACCCTAGCCCGAACCCTAACCCTAACCCTTCCCCGAAGCCTGACCCTCACCCGTCCCCTAATCCTAACCCGTACGCTAACACTAACCCGCGCCCTCACACGCACGCTCCTCCTAAAGCGTTGCCGTACCCTCACCTGGACCCTAAACCGTCCCCGTACCCTAACCCTAACCCTAGCCCGAACCCTAACCCTAACCCTTCCCCGAAGCCTGACCCTCACCCGTCCCCTAATCCTAACCCGTACGCTAACACTAACCCGCGCCCTCACACGCACGCTCCCCCTAAAGCGTTGCCGTACCCTCACCTGGACCCTAAACCGTCCCCGTCCCCTAACCCTAACCCTAGCCCGAACCCTAACCCTAACCCTTCCCCGAAGCCTGACCCTCACCCGTCCCCTAATCCTAACCCGTACGCTAACACTAACCCACGCCCTCACACGCACGCTCCCCCTAAAGCGTTGCCGTACCCTCACCTGGACCCTAAACCGTCCCCGTCCCCTAACCCTAACCCTAGCCCGAACCCTAACCCTAACCCTTCCCCGAAGCCTGACCCTCACCCGTCCCCTAATCCTAACCCGTACGCTAACACTATCCCGCACCCTCACATGCACGCTCCCCCTAAAGCGTTGCCGTACCCTCACCTGGACCCTAAACCGTCCCCGTCCCCTAACCCTAACCCTAGCCCGAACCCTAACCCTAACCCTTCCCCGAAGCCTGACCCTCACCCGTCCCCTAATCCTATCCCGTACGCTAACACTAACCCGCGCCCTCACACGCACGCTCCCCCTAAAGCGTTGTCGTACCCTCACCTGGACCCTAAACCGTCCCCGCCCCCTAACCCTAACCCTAGCCCGAACCCTAACCCTAACCCTTCCCCGAAGCCTGACCCTCACCCGTCCCCTAATCCTAACCCGTACGCTAACACTAACCCGCGCCCTCACACGCACGCTCCCCCTAAAGCGTTGCCGTACCCTCACCTGGACCCTAAACCGTCCCCGTCCCCTAACCCTAACCCTAGCCCGAACCCTAACCCTAACCCTTCCCCGAAGCCTGACCCTCACCCGTCCCCTAATCCTCACCCGTACGCTAACACTAACCCGCGCCCTCACACGCACGCTCCCCCTAAAGCGTTGCCGTACCCTCACCTGGACCCTAAACCGTCCCCGTCCCCTAACCCTAACCCTAGCCCGAACCCTAACCCTAACCCTTCCCCGAAGCCTGACCCTCACCCGTCCCCTAATCCTAACCCGTACGCTAACACTAACCCGCGCCCTGACACGCACGCACCCCCTAAAGCGTTGCCGTACCCTCACCTGGACCCTAAACCGTCCCCGTCCCCTAACCCTAACCCTAGCCCGAACCCTAACCCTAACCCTTCCCCGAAGCCTGACCCTCACCCGTCCCCTAATCCTAACCCGTACGCTAACACTAACCCGCGCCCTCACACGCACGCTCCCCCTAAAGCGTTGCCGTACCCTCACCTGGACCCTACACCGTCCCCGTCCCCTAACACTAACCCTAGCCCAAACCCTAACCCTAACCCTTCCCCGAAGCCTGACCCTCACCCGTCCCCTAATCCTAACCCGTACGCTAACACTAACCTGCGCCCTCACACGCACGCTCCCCCTAAAGCGTTGCCGTACCCTCACCTGGACCCTAAACCGTCCCCGTCCCCTAACCCTAACCCTAGCCCGAACCCTAACCCTAACCCTTCCCCGAAGCCTGACCCTCACCCGTCCCCTAATCCTAACCCGTACGCTAACACTAACCCGCGCCCTCACACGCACGCTCCCCCTAACCCGTTGCCGTACCCTCACCTTGACCCTAAACCGTCCCCGTCCCCTAACCCTAACCCTAGCCCGAACCCTAACCCTAACCCTTCCCCGAAGCCTGACCCTCACCCGTCCCCTAATCCTCACCCGTACGCTAACACTAACCCGCGCCCTCACACGCACGCTCCCCCTAAAGCGTTGCCGTACCCTCACCTGGACCCTAAACCGTCCCCGTCCCCTAACCCTAACCCTAGCCCGAACCCTAACCCTAACCCTTCCCCGAAGCCTGACCCTCACCCGTCCCCTAATCCTAACCCGTACGCTAACACTAACCCGCGCCCTCACACGCACGCTCCCCCTAAAGCGTTGCCGTACCCTCACCTGGACCCTAAACCGTCCCCGCCCCCTAACCCTAACCCTAGCCCGAACCCTAACCCTAACCCTTCCCCGAAGCCTGACCCTCACCCGTCCCCTAATCCTAACCCGTACGCTAACACTAACCCGCGCCCTCACACGCACGCTCCCCCTAAAGCGTTGCCGTACCCTCACCTGGACCCTAAACCGTCCCCGTCCCCTAACCCTAACCCTAGCCCGAACCCTAACCCTAACCCTTCCCCGAAGCCTGACCCTCACCCGTCCCCTAATCCTAACCCGTACGCTAACACTAACCCGCGCCCTCACACGCACGCTCCCCCTAAAGCGTTGCCGTACCCTCACCTGGACCCTAAACCGTCCCCGTCCCCTAACCCTAACCCTAGCCCGAACCCTAACCCTAACCCTTCCCCGAAGCCTGACCCTCACCCGTCCCCTAATCCTAACCCGTACGCTAACACTAACCCGCGCCCTCACACGCACGCTCCCCCTAAAGCGTTGCCGTACCCTCACCTGGACCCTAAACCGTCCCCGTCCCCTAACCCTAACCCTAGCCCGAACCCTAACCCTAACCCTTCCCCGAAGCCTGACCCTCACCCGTCCCCTAATCCTAACCCGTACGCTAACACTAACCCGCGCCCTCACACGCAGGCTCCCCCTAAAGCGTTGCCGTACCCTCACCTGGACCCTAAACCGTCCCCGTCCCCTAACCCTAACCCTAGCCCGAACCCTAACCCTAACCCTTCCCCGAAGCCTGACCCTCACCCGTCCCCTAATCCTCACCCGTACGCTAACACTAACCCGCGCCCTCACACGCACGCTCCCCCTAAAGCGTTGCCGTACCCTCACCTGGACCCTAAACCGTCCCCGTCCCCTAACCCTAACCCTAGCCCGAACCCTAACCCTAACCCTTCCCCGAAGCCTGACCCTCACCCGTCCCCTAATCCTAACCCGTACGCTAACACTAACCCGCGCCCTCACACGCACGCTCCCCCTAAAGCGTTGCCGTACCCTCACCTGGACCCTAAACCGTCCCCGTCCCCTAACCCTAACCCTAGCCCGAACCCTAACCCTAACCCTTCCCCGAAGCCTGACCCTCACCCGTCCCCTAATCCTAACCCGTACGCTAACACTAACCCGCGCCCTCACACGCACGCTCCCCCTAAAGCGTTGCCGTACCCTCACCTGGACCCTACACCGTCCCCGTCCCCTAAACCTAACCCTAGCCCAAACCCTAACCCTAACCCTTCCCCGAAGCCTGACCCTCACCCGTCCCCTAATCCTAACCCGTACGCTAACACTAACCCGCGCCCTCACACGCACGCTCCCCCTAAAGCGTTGCCGTACCCTCACCTGGACCCTAAACCGTCCCCGTCCCCTAACCCTAACCCTAGCCCGAACCCTAACCCTAACCCTTCCCCGAAGCCTGACCCTCACCCGTCCCCTAATCCTAACCCGTACGCTAACACTAACCCGCGCCCTCACACGCACGCTCCCCCTAAACCGTTGCCGTACCCTCACCTTGACCCTAAACCGTCCCCGTCCCCTAACCCTAACCCTAGCCCGAACCCTAACCCTAACCCTTCCCCGAAGCCTGACCCTCACCCGTCCCCTAATCCTCACCCGTACGCTAACACTAACCCGCGCCCTCACACGCACGCTCCCCCTAAAGCGTTGCCGTACCCTCACCTGGACCCTAAACCATCCCCGTCCCCTAACCCTAACCCTAGCCCGAACCCTAACCCTAACCCTTCCCCGAAGCCTGACCCTCACCCGTCCCCTAATCCTAACCCGTACGCTAACACTAACCCGCGCCCTCACACGCACGCTCCCCCTAAAGCGTTGCCGTACCCTCACCTGGACCCTACACCGTCCCCGTCCCCTAACCCTAACCCTAGCCCGAACCCTAACCCTAACCCTTCCCCGAAGCCTGACCCTCACCCGTCCCCTAATCCTAACCCGTACGCTAACACTAACCCGCGCCCTCACACGCACGCTCCCCCTAAAGCGTTGCCGTACCCTCACCTGGACCCTAAACCGTCCCCGTCCCCTAACCCTAACCCTAGCCCGAACCCTAACCCTAACCCTTCCCCGAAGCCTGACCCTCACCCGTCCCCTAATCCTCACCCGTACGCTAACACTAACCCGCGCCCTCACACGCACGCTCCCCCTAAAGCGTTGCCGTACCCTCACCTGGACCCTAAACCGTCCCCGTCCCCTAACCCTAACCCTAGCCCGAACCCTAACCCTAACCCTTCCCCGAAGCCTGACCCTCACCCGTCCCCTAATCCTAACCCGTACGCTAACACTAACCCGCGCCCTCACTCGCACGCACCCCCTAAAGCGTTGCCGTACCCTCACCTGGACCCTAAACCGTCCCCGTCCCCTAACCCTAACCCTAGCCCGAACCCTAACCCTAACCCTTCCCCGAAGCCTGACCCTCACCCGTCCCCTAATCCTAACCCGTACGCTAACACTAACCCGCGCCCTCACACGCACGCACCCCCTAAAGCGTTGCCGTACCCTCACCTGGACCCTAAACCGTCCCCGTCCCCTAACCCTAACCCTAGCCCGAACCCTAACCCTAACCCTTCCCCGAAGCCTGACCCTCACCCGTCCCCTAATCCTAACCCGTACGCTAACACTAACCCGCGCCCTCACACGCACGCTCCCCCTAAAGCGTTGCCGTACCCTCACCTGGACCCTAAACCGTCCCCGTCCCCTAACCCTAACCCTAGCCCAAACCCTAACCCTAACCCTTCCCCGAAGCCTGACCCTCACCCGTCCCCTAATCCTAACCCGTACGCTAACACTAACCCGCGCCCTCACACGCACGCTCCCCCTAAAGCGTTGCCGTACCCTCACCTGGACCCTAAACCGTCCCCGTCCCCTAACCCTAACCCTAGCCCGAACCCTAACCCTAACCCTTCCCCGAAGCCTGACCCTCACCCGTCCCCTAATCCTAACCCGTACGCTAACACTAACCCGCGCCCTCACACGCACGCTCCCCCTAAACCGTTGCCGTACCCTCACCTTGACCCTAAACCGTCCCCGTCCCCTAATCCTAACCCTAGCCCGAACCCTAACCCTAACCCTTCCCCGAAGCCTGACCCTCACCCGTCCCCTAATCCTAACCCGTACGCTAACACTAACCCGCGCCCTCACACGCACGCTCCCCCTAAAGCGTTGCCGTACCCTCACCTGGACCCTAAACCGTCCCCGTCCCCTAACCCTAATCCTAGCCCGAACCCTAACCCTAACCCTTCCCCGAAGCCTGACCCTCACCCGTCCCCTAATCCTAACCCGTACGCTAACACTAACCCGCGCCCTCACACGCACGCTACCCCTAAAGCGTTGCCGTACCCTCACCTGGACCCTACACCGTCCCCGTCCCCTAACCCTAACCCTAGCCCGAACCCTAACCCTAACCCTTCCCCGAAGCCTGACCCTCACCCGTCCCCTAATCCTAACCCGTACGCTAACACTAACCCGCGCCCTCACACGCACGCTCCCCCTAAAGCGTTGCCGTACCCTCAGCTGGACCCTAAACCGTCCTCGTCCCCTAACCCTAACCCTAGCCCGAACCCTAACCCTAATCCTTCCCCGAAGCCTGACCCTCACCCGTCCCCTAATCCTAACCCGTACGCTAACACTAACCCGCGCCCTCACACGCACGCTCCCCCTAAAGCGTTGCCGTACCCTCACCTGGACCCTAAACCGTCCCCGTCCCCTAACCCTAACCCTAGCCCGAACCCTAACCCTAACCCTTCCCCGAAGCCTGACCCTCACCCGTCCCCTAATCCTCACCCGTACGCTAACACTAACCCGCGCCCTCACACGCACGCTCCCCCTAAAGCGTTGCCGTACCCTCACCTGGACCCTAAACCGTCCCCGTCCCCTAACCCTAACCCTAGCCCGAACCCTAACCCTAACCCTTCCCCGAAGCCTGACCCTCACCCGTCCCCTAATCCTAACCCGTACGCTAACACTAACCCGCGCCCTCACACGCACGCTCCCCCTAAAGCGTTGCCGTACCCTCACCTGGACCCTACACCGTCCCCGTCCCCTAACCCTAACCCTAGCCCGAACCCTAACCCTAACCCTTCCCCGAAGCCTGACCCTCACCCGTCCCCTAATCCTAACCCGTACGCTAACACTAACCCGCGCCCTCACACGCACGCTCCCCCTAAAGCGTTGCCGTACCCTCAGCTGGACCCTAAACCGTCCTCGTCCCCTAACCCTAACCCTAGCCCGAACCCTAACCCTAATCCTTCCCCGAAGCCTGACCCTCACCCGTCCCCTAATCCTAACCCGTACGCTAACACTAACCCGCGCCCTCACACGCACGCTCCCCCTAAAGCGTTGCCGTACCCTCACCTGGACCCTAAACCGTCCCCGTCCCCTAACCCTAACCCTAGCCCGAACCCTAACCCTAACCCTTCCCCGAAGCCTGACCCTCACCCGTCCCCTAATCCTAACCCGTACGCTAACACTAACCCGCGCGCTCACACGCACGCTCCCCCTAAAGCGTTGCCGTACCCTCACCTGGACCCTAAAGCGTCCCCGTCCCCTAACCCTAACCCTAGACCGAACCCTAACCCTAACCCTTCCCCGAACCCTGACCCTCACCCGTCCCCTAATCCTAACCCGTACGCTAACACTAACCCGCGCCCTCACACGCACGCTCCCCCTAAAGCGTTGCCGTACCCTCACCTGGACCCTAAACCGTCCCCGCCCCCTAACCCTAACCCTAGCCCGAACCCTAACCCTAACCCTTCCCCGAAGCCTGACCCTCACCCGTCCCCTAATCCTAACCCGTACGCTAACACTAACCCGCGCCCTCACACGCACGCTCCCCCTAAAGCGTTGCCGTACCCTCACCTGGACCCTAAACCGTCCCCGTCCCCTAACCCTAACCCTAGCCCGAACCCTAACCCTAACCCTTCCCCGAAGCCTGACCCTCACCCGTCCCCTAATCCTAACCCGTACGCTAACACTAACCCGCGCCCTCACACGCACGCTCCCCCTAAAGCGTTGCCGTACCCTCACCTGGACCCTAAACCGTCCCCGTCCCCTAACCCTAACCCTAGCCCGAACCCTAACCCTAACCCTTCCCCGAAGCCTGACCCTCACCCGTCCCCTAATCCTAACCCGTACGCTAACACTAACCCGCGCCCTCACACGCACGCTCCCCCTAAAGCGTTGCCGTACCCTCACCTGGACCCTAAACCGTCCCCGTCCCCTAACCCTAACCCTAGCCCGAACCCTAACCCTAACCCTTCCCCGAAGCCTGACCCTCACCCGTCCCCTAATCCTAACCCGTACGCTAACACTAACCCGCGCCCTCACACGCACGCTCCCCCTAAACCGTTGCCGTACCCTCACCTGGACCCTAAACCGTCCCCGTCCCCTAACCCTAACCCTAGCCCGAACCCTAACCCTAACCCTTCCCCGAAGCCTGACCCTCACCCGTCCCCTAATCCTAACCCGTACGCTAACACTAACCCGCGCCCTCACACGCACGCTCCCCCTAAACCGTTGCCGTACCCTCACCTTGACCCTAACCGTCCCCGTCCCCTAACCCTAACCCTAGCCCGAACCCTAACCCTAACCCTTCCCCGAAGCCTGACCCTCACCCGTCCCCTAATCCTCACACGTACGCTAACACTAACCCGCGCCCTCACACGCACGCTCCCCCTAAAGCGTTGCCGTACCCTCACCTGGACCCTAAACCGTCCCCGTCCCCTAACCCTAACCCTAGCCCGAACCCTAACCCTAACCCTTCCCCGAAGCCTGACCCTCACCCGTCCCCTAATCCTAACCCGTACGCTAACACTAACCCGCGCCCTCACACGCACGCTCCCCCTAAAGCGTTGCCGTACCCTCACCTGGACCCTACACCGTCCCCGTCCCCTAACCCTAACCCTAGCCCGAACCCTAACCCTAACCCTTCCCCAAAGCCTGACCCTCACCCGTCCCCTAATCCTAACCCGTACGCTAACACTAACCCGCGCCCTCACACGCACGCTCCCCCTAAAGCGTTGCCGTACCCTCAGCTGGACCCTAAACCGTCCTCGTCCCCTAACCCTAACCCTAGCCCGAACCCTAACCCTAATCCTTCCCCGAAGCCTGACCCTCACCCGTCCCCTAATCCTAACCCGTACGCTAACACTAACCCGCGCCCTCACACGCACGCTCCCCCTAAAGCATTGCCGTACCCTCACCTGGACCCTAAACCGTCCCCGCCCCCTAACCCTAACCCTAGCCCGAACCCTAACCCTAACCCTTCCCCGAAGCCTGACTCTCACCCGTCCCCTAATCCTAACCCGTACGCTAACACTAACCCGCGCCCTCACACGCACGCTCCCCCTAAAGCGTTGCCGTACCCTCACCTGGACCCTAAACCGTCCCCGTCCCCTAACCCTAACCCTAGCCCGAACCCTAACCCTAACCCTTCCCCGAAGCCTGACCCTCACCCGTCCCCTAATCCTAACCCGTACGCTAACACTAACCCGCGCCCTCACACGCACGCTCCCCCTAAAGCGTTGCCGTACCCTCACCTGGACCCTAAACCGTCCCCGTCCCCTAACCCTAACCCTAGCCCGAACCCTAACCCTAACCCTTCCCCGAAGCCTGACCCTCACCCGTCCCCTAATCCTAACCCGTACGCTAACACTAACCCGCGCCCTCACACGCACGCTCCCCCTAAAGCGTTGCCGTACCCTCACCTGGACCCTAAACCGTCCCCGTCCCCTAACCCTAACCCTAGCCCGAACCCTAACCCTAACCCTTCCCCGAAGCCTGACCCTCACCCGTCCCCTAATCCTAACCCGTACGCTAACACTAACCCGCGCCCTCACACGCACGCTCCCCCTAAAGCGTTGCCGTACCCTCACCTGGACCCTAAACCGTCCCCGTCCCCTAACCCTAACCCTAGCCCGAACCCTAACCCTAACCCTTCCCCGAAGCCTGACCCTCACCCGTCCCCTAATCCTAACCCGTACGCTAACACTAACACGCGCCCTCACACGCACGCTCCCCCTAAAGCGTTGAGTACCCTCACCTGGACCCTAAACCGTCCCCGTCCCCTAACCCTAACCCTAGCCCGAACCCTAACCCTAACCCTTCCCCGAAGCCTGACCCTCACCCGTCCCCTAATCCTAACCCGTACGCTAACAGTAACCCGCGCCCTCACACGCACGCTCCCCCTAAAGCGTTGCCGTACCCTCACCTGGACCCTACACCGTCCCCGTCCCCTAACCCTAACCCTAGCCCGAACCCTAACCCTAACCCTTCCCCGAAGCCTGACCCTCACCCGTCCCCTAATCCTAACCCGTACGCTAACACTAACCCGCGCCCTCACACGCACGCTCCCCCTAAAGCGTTGCCGTACCCTCACCTGGACCCTAAACCGTCCCCGTCCCCTAACCCTAACCCTAGCCCGAACCCTAACCCTAATCCTTCCCCGAAGCCTGACCCTCACCCGTCCCCTAATCCTAACCCGTACGCTAACACGAACCCGCGCCCTCACACGCACGCTCCCCCTAAAGCGTTGCCGTACCCTCACCTGGACCCTAAACCGTCCCCGTCCCCTAACCCTAACCCTAGCCCGAACCCTAACCCTAACCCTTCCCCGAAGCCTGACCCTCACCCGTCCCCTAATCCTAACCCGTACGCTAACACTAACCCGCGCGCTCACACGCACGCTCCCCCTAAAGCGTTGCCGTACCCTCACCTGGACCCTAAAGCGTCCCCGTCCCTAACCCTAACCCTAGCCCGAACCCTAACCCTAACCCTTCCCCGAAGCCTGACCCTCACCCGTCCCCTAATCCTAACCCGTACGCTAACACTAACCCGCGCCCTCACACGCACGCTCCCCCTAAAGCGTTGCCGTACCCTCACCTGGACCCTACACCGTCCCCGTCCCCTAACCCTAACCCTAGCCCGAACCCTAACCCTAACCCTTCCCCGAAGCCTGACCCTCACCCGTCCCCTAATCCTAACCCGTACGCTAACACTAACCCGCGCCCTCACACGCACGCTCCCCCTAAAGCGTTGCCGTACCCTCACCTGGACCCTAAACCGTCCCCGCCCCCTAACCCTAACCCTAGCCCGAACCCTAACCCTAACCCTTCCCCGAAGCCTGACCCTCACCCGTCCCATAATCCTAACCCGTACGCTAACACTAACCCGCGCCCTCACACGCACGCTCCCCCTAAAGCGTTGCCGTACCCTCACCTGGACCCTAAACCGTCCCCGTCCCCTAACCCTAACCCTAGCCCGAACCCTAACCCTAACCCTTCCCCGAAGCCTGACCCTCACCCGTCCCCTAATCCTAACCCGTACGCTATCACTAACCCGCGCCCTCACACGCACGCTCCTCCTAAAGCGTTGCCGTACCCTCACCTGGACCCTAAACCGTCCCCGTCCCCTAACCCTAACCCTAGCCCGAACCCTAATCCTAACCCTTCCCCGAAGCCTGACCCTCACCCGTCCCCTAATCCTAACCCGTACGCTAACACTAACCCGCGCCCTCACACGCACGCTCCCCCTAAAGCGTTGCCGTACCCTCACCTGGACCCTAAACCGTCCCCGTCCCCTAACCCTAACCCTAGCCCGAACCCTAACCCTAACCCTTCCCCGAAGCCTGACCCTCACCCGTCCCCTAATCCTAACCCGTACGCTAACACTAACCCGCGCCCTCACACGCACGCTCCCCCTAAAGCGTTGCCGTACCCTCACCTGGACCCTAAACCGTCCCCGTCCCCTAACCCTAACCCTAGCCCGAACCCTAACCCTAACCCTTCCCCGAAGCCTGACCCTCACCCGTCCCCTAATCCTAACCCGTACGCTAACACTAACCCGCGCCCTCACACGCACGCTCCCCCTAAACCGTTGCCGTACCCTCACCTGGACCCTAAACCGTCCCCGTCCCCTAACCCTAACCCTAGCCCGAACCCTAACCCTAACCCTTCCCCGAAGCCTGACCCTCACCCGTCCCCTAATCCTCACCCGTACGCTAACACTAACCCGCGCCCTCACACGCACGCTCCCCCTAAAGCGTTGAGTACCCTCACCTGGACCCTAAACCGTCCCCGTCCCCTAACCCTAACCCTAGCCCGAACCCTAACCCTAACCCTTCCCCGAAGCCTGACCCTCACCCGTCCCCTAATCCTAACCCGTACGCTAACACTAACCCGCGCCCTCACACGCACGCTCCCCCTAAAGCGTTGCCGTACCCTCACCTGGACCCTACACCGTCCCCGTCCCCTAACCCTAACCCTAGCCCGAACCCTAACCCTAACCCTTCCCCAAAGCCTGACCCTCACCCGTCCCCTAATCCTAACCCGTACGCTAACACTAACCCGCGCCCTCACACGCACGCTCCCCCTAAAGCGTTGCCGTACCCTCAGCTGGACCCTAAACCGTCCTCGTCCCCTAACCCTAACCCTAGCCCGAACCCTAACCCTAATCCTTCCCCGAAGCCTGACCCTCACCCGTCCCCTAATCCTAACCCGTACGCTAACACTAACCCGCGCCCTCACACGCACGCTCCCCCTAAAGCGTTGCCGTACCCTCACCTGGACCCTAAACCGTCCCCGTCCCCTAACCCTAACCCTAGCCCGAACCCTAACCCTAACCCTTCCCCGAAGCCTGACCCTCACCCGTCCCCTAATCCTAACCCGTACGCTAACACTAACCCGCGCGCTCACACGCACGCTCCCCCTAAAGCGTTGCCGTACCCTCACCTGGACCCTAAAGCGTCCCCGTCCCCTAACCCTAACCCTAGCCCGAACCCTAACCCTAACCCTTCCCCGAAGCCTGACCCTCACCCGTCCCCTAATCCTAACCCGTACGCTAACACTAACCCGCGCCCTCACACGCACGCTCCCCCTAAAGCATTGCCGTACCCTCACCTGGACCCTAAACCGTCCCCGCCCCCTAACCCTAACCCTAGCCCGAACCCTAACCCTAACCCTTCCCCGAAGCCTGACTCTCACCCGTCCCCTAATCCTAACCCGTACGCTAACACTAACCCGCGCCCTCACACGCACGCTCCCCCTAAAGCGTTGCCGTACCCTCACCTGGACCCTAAACCGTCCCCGTCCCCTAACCCTAACCCTAGCCCGAACCCTAACCCTAACCCTTCCCCGAAGCCTGACCCTCACCCGTCCCCTAATCCTAACCCGTACGCTAACACTAACCCGCGCCCTCACACGCACGCTCCCCCTAAAGCGTTGCCGTACCCTCACCTGGACCCTAAACCGTCCCCGTCCCCTAACCCTAACCCTAGCCCGAACCCTAACCCTAACCCTTCCCCGAAGCCTGACCCTCACCCGTCCCCTAATCCTAACCCGTACGCTAACACTAACCCGCGCCCTCACACGCACGCTCCCCCTAAAGCGTTGCCGTACCCTCACCTGGACCCTAAACCGTCCCCGTCCCCTAACCCTAACCCTAGCCCGAACCCTAACCCTAACCCTTCCCCGAAGCCTGACCCTCACCCGTCCCCTAATCCTAACCCGTACGCTAACACTAACCCGCGCCCTCACACGCACGCTCCCCCTAAAGCGTTGCCGTACCCTCACCTGGACCCTAAACCGTCCCCGTCCCCTAACCCTAACCCTAGCCCGAACCCTAACCCTAACCCTTCCCCGAAGCCTGACCCTCACCCGTCCCCTAATCCTAACCCGTACGCTAACACTAACACGCGCCCTCACACGCACGCTCCCCCTAAAGCGTTGAGTACCCTCACCTGGACCCTAAACCGTCCCCGTCCCCTAACCCTAACCCTAGCCCGAACCCTAACCCTAACCCTTCCCCGAAGCCTGACCCTCACCCGTCCCCTAATCCTAACCCGTACGCTAACAGTAACCCGCGCCCTCACACGCACGCTCCCCCTAAAGCGTTGCCGTACCCTCACCTGGACCCTACACCGTCCCCGTCCCCTAACCCTAACCCTAGCCCGAACCCTAACCCTAACCCTTCCCCGAAGCCTGACCCTCACCCGTCCCCTAATCCTAACCCGTACGCTAACACTAACCCGCGCCCTCACACGCACGCTCCCCCTAAAGCGTTGCCGTACCCTCACCTGGACCCTAAACCGTCCCCGTCCCCTAACCCTAACCCTAGCCCGAACCCTAACCCTAATCCTTCCCCGAAGCCTGACCCTCACCCGTCCCCTAATCCTAACCCGTACGCTAACACGAACCCGCGCCCTCACACGCACGCTCCCCCTAAAGCGTTGCCGTACCCTCACCTGGACCCTAAACCGTCCCCGTCCCCTAACCCTAACCCTAGCCCGAACCCTAACCCTAACCCTTCCCCGAAGCCTGACCCTCACCCGTCCCCTAATCCTAACCCGTACGCTAACACTAACCCGCGCGCTCACACGCACGCTCCCCCTAAAGCGTTGCCGTACCCTCACCTGGACCCTAAAGCGTCCCCGTCCCTAACCCTAACCCTAGCCCGAACCCTAACCCTAACCCTTCCCCGAAGCCTGACCCTCACCCGTCCCCTAATCCTAACCCGTACGCTAACACTAACCCGCGCCCTCACACGCACGCTCCCCCTAAAGCGTTGCCGTACCCTCACCTGGACCCTACACCGTCCCCGTCCCCTAACCCTAACCCTAGCCCGAACCCTAACCCTAACCCTTCCCCGAAGCCTGACCCTCACCCGTCCCCTAATCCTAACCCGTACGCTAACACTAACCCGCGCCCTCACACGCACGCTCCCCCTAAAGCGTTGCCGTACCCTCACCTGGACCCTAAACCGTCCCCGCCCCCTAACCCTAACCCTAGCCCGAACCCTAACCCTAACCCTTCCCCGAAGCCTGACCCTCACCCGTCCCATAATCCTAACCCGTACGCTAACACTAACCCGCGCCCTCACACGCACGCTCCCCCTAAAGCGTTGCCGTACCCTCACCTGGACCCTAAACCGTCCCCGTCCCCTAACCCTAACCCTAGCCCGAACCCTAACCCTAACCCTTCCCCGAAGCCTGACCCTCACCCGTCCCCTAATCCTAACCCGTACGCTAACACTAACCCGCGCCCTCACACGCACGCTCCTCCTAAAGCGTTGCCGTACCCTCACCTGGACCCTAAACCGTCCCCGTCCCCTAACCCTAACCCTAGCCCGAACCCTAATCCTAACCCTTCCCCGAAGCCTGACCCTCACCCGTCCCCTAATCCTAACCCGTACGCTAACACTAACCCGCGCCCTCACACGCACGCTCCCCCTAAAGCGTTGCCGTACCCTCACCTGGACCCTAAACCGTCCCCGTCCCCTAACCCTAACCCTAGCCCGAACCCTAACCCTAACCCTTCCCCGAAGCCTGACCCTCACCCGTCCCCTAATCCTAACCCGTACGCTAACACTAACCCGCGCCCTCACACGCACGCTCCCCCTAAAGCGTTGCCGTACCCTCACCTGGACCCTAAACCGTCCCCGTCCCCTAACCCTAACCCTAGCCCGAACCCTAACCCTAACCCTTCCCCGAAGCCTGACCCTCACCCGTCCCCTAATCCTAACCCGTACGCTAACACTAACCCGCGCCCTCACACGCACGCTCCCCCTAAACCGTTGCCGTACCCTCACCTGGACCCTAAACCGTCCCCGTCCCCTAACCCTAACCCTAGCCCGAACCCTAACCCTAACCCTTCCCCGAAGCCTGACCCTCACCCGTCCCCTAATCCTCACCCGTACGCTAACACTAACCCGCGCCCTCACACGCACGCTCCCCCTAAAGCGTTGAGTACCCTCACCTGGACCCTAAACCGTCCCCGTCCCCTAACCCTAACCCTAGCCCGAACCCTAACCCTAACCCTTCCCCGAAGCCTGACCCTCACCCGTCCCCTAATCCTAACCCGTACGCTAACACTAACCCGCGCCCTCACACGCACGCTCCCCCTAAAGCGTTGCCGTACCCTCACCTGGACCCTACACCGTCCCCGTCCCCTAACCCTAACCCTAGCCCGAACCCTAACCCTAACCCTTCCCCGAAGCCTGACCCTCACCCGTCCCCTAATCCTAACCCGTACGCTAACACTAACCCGCGCCCTCACACGCACGCTCCCCCTAAAGCGTTGCCGTACCCTCACCTGGACCCTAAACCGTCCCCGTCCCCTAACCCTAACCCTAGCCCGAACCCTAACCCTAACCCTTCCCCGAAGCCTGACCCTCACCCGTCCCCTAATCCTAACCCGTACGCTAACACTAACCCGCGCGCTCACACGCACGCTCCCCCTAAAGCGTTGCCGTACCCTCACCTGGACCCTAAAGCGTCCCCGTCCCTAACCCTAACCCTAGCCCGAACCCTAACCCTAACCCTTCCCCGAAGCCTGACCCTCACCCGTCCCCTAATCCTAACCCGTACGCTAACACTAACCCGCGCCCTCACACGCACGCTCCCCCTAAAGCGTTGCCGTACCCTCACCTGGACCCTACACCGTCCCCGTCCCCTAACCCTAACCCTAGCCCGAACCCTAACCCTAACCCTTCCCCGAAGCCTGACCCTCACCCGTCCCCTAATCCTAACCCGTACGCTAACACTAACCCGCGCCCTCACACGCACGCTCCCCCTAAAGCGTTGCCGTACCCTCACCTGGACCCTAAACCGTCCCCGCCCCCTAACCCTAACCCTAGCCCGAACCCTAACCCTAACCCTTCCCCGAAGCCTGACCCTCACCCGTCCCATAATCCTAACCCGTACGCTAACACTAACCCGCGCCCTCACACGCACGCTCCCCCTAAAGCGTTGCCGTACACTCACCTGGACCCTAAACCGTCCCCGTCCCCTAACCCTAACCCTAGCCCGAACCCTAACCCTAACCCTTCCCCGAAGCCTGACCCTCACCCGTCCCCTAATCCTAACCCGTACGCTAACACTAACCCGCGCCCTCACACGCACGCTCCCCCTAAAGCGTTGCCGTACCCTCACCTGGACCCTAAACCGTCCCCGTCCCCTAACCCTAACCCTAGCCCGAACCCTAACCCTAACCCTTCCCCGAAGCCTGACCCTCACCCGTCCCCTAATCCTAACCCGTACGCTAACACTAACCCGCGCCCTCACACGCACGCTCCCCCTAAAGCGTTGCCGTACCCTCACCTGGACCCTAAACCGTCCCCGTCCCCTAACCCTAACCCTAGCCCGAACCCTAACCCTAACCCTTCCCCGAAGCCTGACCCTCACCCGTCCCCTAATCCTAACCCGTACGCTAACACTAACCCGCGCCCTCACACGCACGCTCCCCCTAAAGCGTTGCCGTACCCTCACCTGGACCCTAAACCGTCCCCGTCCCCTAACCCTAACCCTAGCCCGAACCCTAACCCTAACCCTTCCCCGAAGCCTGACCCTCACCCGTCCCCTAATCCTAACCCGTACGCTACACTAACCCGCGCCCTCACACGCACGCTCCCCCTAAAGCGTTGCCGTACCCTCACCTGGACCTTAAACCGTCCCCGTCCCCTAACCCTAACCCTAGCCCGAACCCTAACCCTAACCCTTCCCCGAAGCCTGACCCTCACCCGTCCCCTAATCCTAACCCGTACGCTAACACTAACCCGCGCCCTCACACGCACGCTCCCCCTAAAGCGTTGCCGTACCCTCACCTGGACCCTAAACCGTCCCCGTCCCCTAACCCTAACCCTAGCCCGAACCCTAACCCTAACCCTTCCCCGAAGCCTGACCCTCACCCGTCCCCTAATCCTAACCCGTACGCTAACACTAACCCGCGCCCTCACACGCACGTTCCCCCTAAAGCGTTGCCGTACCCTCACCTGGACCCTAAACCGTCCCCGTCCCCTAACCCTAACCCTAGCCCGAACCCTAACCCTAACCCTTCCCCGAAGCCTGACCCTCACCCATCCCCTAATCCTAACCCGTACGCTAACACTAACCCGCGCCCTCACACGCACGCTCCCCTAAAGCGTTGCCG
>NW_027646329.1:0-59000 GCF_951394435.1 Stenella coeruleoalba
TTATCAATTTTGTTTATCCTTTCAAAGAACCGGCTTTTAGTTTTATTGATCTTTGCTATCGTTTCCTTCATTTCTTTTTCATTTATTTCTGATCTGATTTTTGTGATTTCTTTCCTTCTGCTAACTTTGGGGGTTTTTTGTTCTTCTTTCTCTAATTGCTTTAGGTGCAAGGTTAGGTTGTTTATTCGAGATGTTTCCTGTTTCTTAAGGTAGGATTGTATTGCTGTAAACTTCCCTCTTAGAACTGCTTTTGCTGCATCCCATAGATTTTGAGTCATCGTGTCTCCATTGTCATTTGTTTCTAGGTATTTTTTGATTTCCTCTTTGATTTCTTCAGTGATCACTTCGTTATTAAGTAGTGTATTGTTTAGCCTCCATGTGTTTGTATTTTTTTACAGATCGTTTCCTGTAATTGATATCGAGTCTCATAGCGTTGTGGTTGGAAAAGATACTTGATACAATTTCAATTTTCTTAAATTTACCAAGGCTTGATTTGTGACCCAAGATATGATCTATCCTGGAGAATGTTCCATGACCACTTGAGAAAAATGTGTATTCTGTTGTTTTTGGATGGAATGCCCTATAAATATCAATTAAGTCCATCTCGTTTAATGTATCATTTAAAGCTTGTGTTTCCTTATTTATTTTCATTTTGGATGATCTGTCCATGGGTGAAAGTGGGGTGTTTAAGTCCCCTACTATGAATGTGTTACTGTCGATTTCCCCTTTTATGGCTGTTAGTATTTGCCTTATGTATTGAGATGCTCCTATGTTGGGTGCATAAATATTTACAATTGTTATATCTTCTTCTTGGATCGATCCCTTGATCGTTATGTAGTGTCCTTCTTTGTCTCTTTTCATAGTCCTTATTTTAAAGTCTAGTTTGTCTGATATGAGAATTGCTACTCCAGCTTTCTTTTGGTTTCCATTTGCATGGAATATCTTTTTCCATCCCCTTACTTTCAGTCTGTATGTGTCTCTAGGTCTGAAGTGGGTCTCTTGTAGACAGCATATATAAGGGTCTTGTTTTTGTATCCATTCAGCTAATCTGTGTCTTTTGGTGGGAGCATTTAGTCCATTTACATTTAAGGTAATTATCGATATGTATGTTCCTATTCCCATTTTCTAAATTGTTTTGGGTTCGTTATTATAGGTCTTTTCCTTCTCTTGTGTTTCTTGCCTAGAGAAGATCCTTTAGCATTTGTTGTAAAGCTGGTTTGGTGGTGCTGAACTCTCTCAGCTTTTGCTTGTCTGTAAAGGTTTTAATTTCTCCATCAAATCTGAATGAGATCCTTGCTGGGTAGAGTAGTCTTGACTGCAGGTTTTTCTCCTTCATCACTTTCAATATGTCCTGCCACTCCCTTCTGGCTTGTAGGGTTTCTGCTGAGAGATCAGCTGTTAACCTTATGGGGATTCCCTTATGTGTTATTTGTTGTTTTTCCCTTGCTGCTTTTAATATGCTTTCTTTGTATTTAATTTTTGACAGTTTGATTAATATGTGTCTTGGCGTATTTCTCCTTGTATTTATCCTGTATGGGACTCTCTGTGCTTCCTGGACTTGATTAACTATTTCCTTTCCCTTATTAGGGAAGTTTTCAACTATAATCACTTCAAATATTTTCTCAGTCCCTTTCTTTTTCTCTTCTTCTTCTGGAACCCCTATAATTCGAATGTTGGTGCGTTTAATGTTGTCCCAGAGGTCTCTGAGACTGTCCTCAGTTCTTTTCATTCTTTTTTCTTTATTCTGCTCTGCAGTAGTTATTTCCACTATTTTATCTTCCAGGTCTCTTATCCATTCTTCTGCCTCAGTTATTCTGCTATTGATCCCATCTAGAGTACTTTTAATTTCCTTTATTGTGTTGTTCATGGTTGCTTGTTTCATCTTTAGTTCTTCTAGGTCCTTGTTAACTGATTCTTGCATTTTGTCCATTCTATTGTCCATTCTATCTCCAAGATTTCGGATCAACCTTACTATCATTATTCTGAATTCTTTTTCAGGTAGACTGCCTATTTCCTCTTCATTTGTTAGGTCTGGTGCATTTTTATCTTGCTCCTTTATCTGCTGTGTGTTTTTCTGTCTTCTCCTTTTGCTTATCTTACTGTGTTTGGGGTCTCCTTTTTGCAGGCTGCAGGTTCGTAGTTCCTCCTGTTTTTGATGTCTGTCTCCAGTGGCTAAGGTTGGTTCAGTGGGTTGTGTAGGCTTCCTGTTAGAGGGGACTAGTGCCTGTGTTGTGGTGGATGAGGCTGTATCTTGTCTCTCTAGTGGGCAGGTTCACGTCTGGTGGTGTGTTTTGGGGTGTCTGTGGCCTTATTATGATTTTAGGCAGCCTCTCTGCTAATGGGTGGGGTTGTGTTCCTGTTTTGCTAGTTGTTTGGCATAGGTTTTCCAGCACTGTGGCTTGCTGGTCGTTGAGTGAAGCTGGGTGCTGGTGTTAAGATGGAGGTCTCTGGGAGATTTTCGCCGTTTGATATTATGTGGAGCTGGGAGGTCTCTTGTTGACCAGTGTCCTGAAGTTGGCTCTCCTACCTCAGAGGCAGATCCCTGCCTCCTGGCTGGAGCACCAAGAGCTTTTCATCCACACGGCTCAGGATAAAAGGGAGAAAAAGTAGAGGGAATTAGTAGAAGTATGAGGAAAGAAAGAAGGAAAGGAGGGTAGGAAGGAAGGAAGAAAGAAAGAAAGAAGCAAAGAAGGAAAGAAGGCAAGAAGGAAAGAAAGGAGGGAGGGAGGGAGGGAGGAAGGAAGGAAGGAGGGAAAGAAGGAAAAAAGACAGAAAGAAAGAAGATACAGTAAAAATAAAATAAAGTTATTGAATTAAAAAATTCTTATTTAGAAAAAAAAAAGGGACGGATAGAATCTTAGGACAAATGTTGGAAGCAAAGCTATACTGACAAAATCTTACACAGAAGCATACACATACACCCTCACTAAAAGAGGTAAATGGGGAAAAATCATAAATCTTGCTGTCAGAGACCACCTCCTCAATTTGGGATGATTCGTTGTCTAAAGGAGGGAAGGAAGGAAGGAAAGAAAGAAAGAAAAAGGAAGAACGAAGGTAAAGTATAATAACATTATTAAAATTAATTATTAAGAAAAAAATTTTTTAAAAAAATGGACGGATAGAACCCTAGGACAAATGGTGGAAGCAAGACTATACAGACAAGATCTCACACAGAAGCACACACATACACATTCACAAAAAGAGGAAAAGGGAAAAAATCATAGATCTTGCTCCTAAAGTCCACTTCCTTAATTTGGGATGATTGGTTGTCTATTCAGGTATTCCACAGATGCAGGGTATATCAAGTTGATTGTGGAGCTTTAATCCGCTGCTTCTGAGGCTGCTGGGAGAGATTTCCCTTTCTCTTCTTTGTTCTCACAGCTCCCAGGGCTCAGCTTTGGATTTGGCCCTGCCACTGCGTGTAGGTCGCTGGAGGGCGTCTGTTTTTTGCTCAGACAGGATGGGGTTAAAAGAGCCGCTGATTCGGGGGCTCTGGCGCACTCAGGCCAGCGGGGAGGGAGGGGCACGGAGTGCGGGGCAGGCCTGCGGTGGCAAAGGCCGGCGTGACTTTGCACCAGCCTGAGGCGCGCTGTGCGTTCTCCCGGGGAAGTTGTCCCTGGATCCCGGGAACCTGGCAGTGGCGGGCTGCACAGGCTCCGCGGAAGAGGGGTGTGGAGAGTGACCTGTGCTCGCACACAGGCCCCTTGGTGGCGGCAGCAGCAGCCTTAACGTCTCCCGCCCGCCTCTGGGGTCCGCGCTTTTAGCCGCGGTTTGCGACCGTCTCTGGATTCCGCGCTTTCAGCCGCGGCTCGCGCCCGTCTCTGGATTCCGCGCTTTCAGCCGCGGCTCGCGCCCGTCTCTGGGGTCCGCGCTTTCAGCCGCGGCTCGCGCCCGTCTCTGGGGTTCGCGCTTTTAGCCGCAGCTCGCGCCCGTTTCTGGAGTTCCTTTAAGCAGCGCTCTTAAACCCCTCTCCTCACGCCCCAGGAAACAAAGAGGGAAGGAAAAGTCCCCTGCCTCTTCGGCAGGTGCAGGCTTTTCCCCGGACTCCCTCCCGGCTAGCTGTGGTGCACTAACCCCTTCAGGCTATGTTCAAGCCGCCACCCCAGTCCTCTCCCTGCGTTCCGTCCGAAACCGAAACCCGAGCCTCAGAGCCTCAGCTCGCAGCCCCGCCCGCCCCGGCGGGTGAGCAGACAAGCCTCTCGGGCTGGTGAGTGCCGGTGGGCACCGATCCTCTGTGCGGGCATCTCCCCGCTTTGCCCTCCGCACCCGTTGCTGTGCACTCCTCCGCGGCTTCGAAGCTCCTCCCTCCGCCTCCCGCAGTCTCCGCCCGCGAAGGGGCTTCCTAGTGTGTGGAAACTTTGCCTCCTTCACAGCTCCCTCCCACTGGTGCAGGTGCCGTCCCTATTCTTTTGTCTCTGTTTTTTCTTTTTTTCTTTTGCCCTACCCAGGTATGTGGGGAGTTTCTTGCCTTTTGGGAGGTCTGAGGTCTTCTGCCAGCCTTCAGTAGGTGTTCTGTAGGAGCTGTTCCACGTGTAGATGTATTTCTGGTGTATCTGTGGGGAGGAAGGTGATCTCCGCGTCTTACTCTTCCGCCATCTTCCGCCTTCTCCTTTAATCCATTTTGAGTTTATTTTTGTGTATGGTGTTAGGGAGTGTTCTAATTTCATTCTTTTAAATGTAGCTGTCCAGTTTTCCCAGCACCATTATTGAAGAGGCTGTCTTTTCTCCATTGTATATTCTTGCCTCCTTTATGAAAAATAAGGTGACCATATGTGCATGGGTTTCTCTCTGGGCTTTCTATCCTGATCCATTGATGTATATTTCTGTCTTTGTGCCAGTACCATACTGTCTTGGTTACTGTACCTTTGTAATATAGTCTGAGGCCTGGGAGCGTAATTCCTCTAGCTCTGTTTTTCTTTCTCAAGATTGCTTTTGGTATTCAGGGTCTTTTGTGTTTCCATACAAATTGTGAAATTTTTTGTTCTAATTCTGTGAAAAATGCTGTTGGTAGTTGGATAGGTATTGCATTGAATCTGTAGATTGCCGTGGGTAGTATTGTCATTTTCACAATGTTGATTCTTCCAATCCAAGAACATGGTATATCTCTCCATCTGTTTGTATCATGTTTAATTTCTTTCCTCAGTGTCTTACCGTTTTCTGCATAAAGGTCTTTTGTCTCCTTAGGTAGGTTTATTCCTAGGTATTTTATTCTTTTTGTTGCAGTGGTAAATGGGAGTGTTTCCTTAATTTGTGTTTCAGATTTTTCATTATTAGTGTATAGGAATGCAAGAGATTTCTGTTCATTTATTTTGTATCCTGCTATATAACCAAATTCATTGATTAGCTCTAGTAGTGTTCTGGTAGCATCTTTAGGATTCTCTATATATAGTATCGTGTCATCTGCAAACAGTGACAGCTTTACTTCTTCTTTTCCAATTCGGATTCCTTTTATTTCTTTTTCTTCTCTGATTTCTGTGGCTAGAACTTCCAAAACTATGTTGAATAATAGTGGTGAGAGTGAACAACCGTGTCTTGTTCCTCATCTTAGAGGAAATGGTTTCAGTTTTTCACCATTGAAAATGGTGTTGGCTGTGGGTTTGTCATATATGGCCTTTATTATGTTGAGGCAAGTTCCCTCTATGCCTACTTTCTGGAGGGTTTATATCATAAATGGGTGTTGAATTTTGTGGAAAGCTTTTCCTGCATCTATTGAGATGATCATATGGTTTTTCTCCTTCTGTGTGTTAATATGGTTTATCACATTGATTGATTTGCATATGTTGAAGAATGCTTTCATTCCTGGGATAAACCCCACTTGATCATGGTGTAGGATCCTTCTAATGTGCTGTTGGATTCTGTTTGCTAGTATTTTGTTGAGGATTTTTGCATCTATGTTCATCAGTGATATTGGCCTGTAGTTTTCTTTCTTTGTGACATCTTTGTCTGGTTTTGGTATCAGGGTGATGGTGGCCTCGTAGAATGAGTTTGGGAATGTTTCTCCCTCTGCTATATTTTGGAAGAGTTTGAGAAGGATAGGTGTTAGCTCTTCTCTAAATGTTTGCTAGAACTCGCCTGTGAAACCATCTGGTCCTGGGCTTTTGTTTGTTGGAAGATTTTTAATCATGGTCTCTATTTCAGTGCTTCTGATTGGTGTCTTTATATTTTCTATTTCTTCCTAGTTCAGTCTCAGAAGGTTGTGCATTTCTAAGAATTTGTGTATTTCTTCCAGGTTGTCCATTTTATTGGCATAGAGTTGCTTGTAGTGATCTCTCATGATCCATTGTATTTCTGCAGTGTCAGTTGTTACTTCTCCTTTTTTATTTCTAATTCTATTGATTTGAGTCTTCTCCCTTTTTTTCTTGGTGAGTCTGGCTAATGGTTTATCAATTTTGTTTATCTTCTCAAAGAACCAGCTTTTAGTTTTATTGATTTTTGCTTTCATTTCCTTCATTTGTTTTTCATTTATTTCTGATCTGATTTTTATGATTTCTTTCCTTCTGCTAACTTTGGGGGGTTTTTTGTTCTTCTTTCCCTGTTTGCTTTAAGTGTAAGGTTAGATTGTTTATTTGAGTTGTTTCTTCCTTCTTGAGGTAGGCTTGTATTGCTATAAACTGCCCTCTTACAACTGCTTTTGCAGCATCCCATAGGTTTTGCGTCATCGTGTTTTCATTGTCATTCATTTCTAGGTATTTTTTGATTTCTTCAGTGATCTCTTGGTAATTTAGTAACATATTGCTTAACCTCCATGTTTTTGTATTTTTTACAGTTTTTTTTCCTGTAATTGATATCTAGTCTTGTAGCATTATGGTCAGAATAGGTACTTGGTATGATTTTAATTTTCTTACATTTACCAGGGCTTGACTTGTGACAAGTCAATATATGATCTATCCTGGAGAATGTTCCATGAGCACTTGAGAAGAAAGTGTATTCTGTTCTTTATGATGGAATGTTCTATAAATATCAATTAAGTCCATCTTGTTTAATGTGTCATTTAAAGCTTGTGTTTCCTTATTTATTTTCATTTTGGATGATCTGTCCTTTGGTGAAAGTGGGGTGTTTAAAGTCCCCTCCTATGATTGTGTTACTGTTGATTTCCCCTTCTATGGCTGTTAGCATTTGCCTTATGTATTGAGGTGCTCCTATTTTAGGTGCATAAATATTTACAATTGTTATATCTTCTTCTTGGATTGATCCCTTGATCATTATGTAGTGTCCTTCTTTGTCTCTTGTAATAGTCTTTATTTTAAAGTCTATTTTGTCTGATATGAGAATTGCTATTCCAGCTTTCTTTTGATATCCATTTGCATGGAATATCTTTTTCCATCCCCTCACTTTCAGTCTGTATGTGTCCCTAGTATGTGTCTGAAGTGGTTCCTTTGTAGACAGCATATATAGGGGTTTTGTTTTTGTGTCCATTCAGCCAGTCTATGTCCTTTGGTTGGAGCATTTAATTCATTTACATTAAGATAGTTATTGATATGTATGTTCCTATTCTCATTTTCTTAATTCTTTTGGGTTTGTTATTGGAGGTTTTTTCCTTCTCTTGTGTTTCCTATCTAGAGAATTTCCTTTAGCATTTGTAGTAAAGCTGGTTTTGTGGTGCTGAATTCTCTTAGCCTTGGCTTGTCTGTAAAGGTTTTAATTTCTCCGTCGAATCTGAATGAGATCCTTGCTGGGTAGAATTATCTTGGTTGTAGGTTTTTCCCTTTCATCACTTTGAATATGTCTTGCCACTCCCTTCTGGCTTGCAGAGTTTCTGCTGAAAGGTCAGTTGTTAACCTTATGGGGATTCCCTTGTATGTTATGTGTTGTTTTCCCTTGCTGCTTTTAATATTTTTTCTTTGTATTTAATTTTTGATAGTTTGATTAATATGTGTCTTGGCATGTTTCTCCTTGGATATTTCCTGTATGGCACTGTCTGCGCTTCCTGGACTTGATTGCCTATTTCCTTTCCCATATAAGGGAAGTTTCCAACTGTATTCTCCTCAAATATTTTCTCAGTCCCTTTCTTTTTCTCTTCTTCTTCTGCGACCCCTATAATTCGAATGTTGGTTCATATATGGCCTTTATTATGTTGAGGCAAGTTCCCTCTATGCCTACTTTCTGGAGGGTTTATATCATAAATGGGTGTTGAATTTTGTGGAAAGCTTTTCCTGCATCTATTGAGATGATCATATGGTTTTTCTCCTTCTGTGTGTTAATATGGTTTATCACATTAATATTGTCCCAGAGGTCTCTGAGACTGTCCTCAATTCTTTTTATTCTTTTTTCTTTATTCTGCTCTGCAGTGGTTATTTCTACTATTTTATCTTCCAGGTCACTTTTCTGTTCTTCTGCCTCAGTTATTCTGCTATTGATTCCTTACAGAGAATTTTAAATTTCATTTATTGTGTTCTTCATCATTGTTTGTTTGCTCTTTAGTTCTTCTAGGTCCTTGTTAAACGTTTATTGTATTTTCTCCATTCTATTTCCAAGCTTTTGGCTCATCTTTACTATGATTACTCTGAGTTCTTTTTCAGGTGGACTGCCTATTTCCTCCTCATTTGTTTGGTCTGGTGGGTTTTTTCCTTGTTCCTTCATCTGCTGTGTATTTCTCTGTCTTCTCATTTTGCTTAACTTACTGTGTGTGGGGTCTCCTTTTTGCAGGCTGCAGGTTCGTAGTTCCTGCTGTTTTTGGTGTCTGCCCCCAGTGGCTAAGGTAGGTTCAGTGGGTTGTGTAGGCTTCCTGGTGGATGGGAGTGGTGCCTGTGTTCTGGTGGATGAGGCTGCATCTTGTCTTTCAGGTGGGCAGGACCGCATCCTGTGGTGTGTTTTGGGGTGTCTGTGACCTTATTATGATTTTAGGCAGCCTGTGTGCTAATGGGTGGGGTTATGTTCCTCTCTTGCTAGTTGTTTGGCATAGGGTTTCCAGCACTGTAGCTTGCTGGTCGTTGAGTGGAGCTGGGTGTTAGCGTTTAGATGGAGATCTCTGGGAGAGCTTTCGCCTTTTGATATTACGTGGTGCTGGGGGGGGTCTCTTGTGGACCAATGTCCTGAACTTGGCTCTCCTGCCTCAGAGGCACAGGCCTGACACCCTTCAGAGCACCAAGACCCTGTCAGCCACACGGCTCAGAACAAAAGGGAGAAAAAAGAAAGTAAAAAATAAAATAAAGTTATTAAAATAAAAAAATATTAAAATTTTTTAAAAATTAAAAAGTAATTTAAAAAAAGAAAGAAAGAAAGAAGAGAGCAACCAAACCAAAAAAGAAATCCACCAATGATAACAGGCCCTATAAACTATACTAAAAAGCAAAGAAACAAAAGACGTACAGACAGAACCATAGGACAAATGGTATAAGCAAAGCTGTACAGACAAAATCACAGAAAGTCCACCGCCTCAATTTTGGGATGATTCATTGTCTATTCAGGTATTCCACTGCTGGGATAGATTTCCCTTTTTCTTCTTTGTTTGCACAGCTCCTGGGGCTCAGCTTTGGATTTGGCCCTGCCTCTGCGTGTAGGTCACCTGAGGGCGTCTTTTCTTCACCCAGACAGTACAGGGTTAAAGGAGCAGCTGCTTCGGGGGCTCTGGCTCACTCAGGCCGGGCGGAGGGTGGGGTACGGAGTGCGGGGTGAGCCTGCCGCAGCAGAGGCCAGCGTGATGTTGCACCAGCCTGAGGCACGCTGTGCGTTCTCCCGCGGAAGTTGTCCCTGGAATTCGGGACCCTGGCAATGGCGGGCTGCAAAGGCTCCCGGGAGGGGAAGTGTGGACAGTGGCTTGTGCTTTCACACAGGATTCTTGGTGGCTGCAGCAGCAGCCTTAGCATCTTATGCCTGTCTCTGGGATCCGCGCTGATAGCCGCGGCTCGCGCCCGTCTCTGGAGCTCGTTTCGGCAGTGCTTTATTAATCCCCTCTTCTTGTGCACCCCGAAACAGTGGTGTCTTGCCTCTTACGCAGATCCAGACATTTTCCTGGACCCCCTCCCAGCTAGCTGTGGCACACTAGCCCCCTTCAGGCTGTGTTCACACAGCCAACCCCAGTCCTCTCCCTGGGATCTCACCTCTGAAGCCCGAGCCTCAGCTCCCAGCCCCCACCTGCCCTGGCAGGTGAGCAGAGAAGCCTCTGAGGCTGGTGAGTGCTGGTCAGCACCGATCTGTGCGGGATGCTCTCCGCTTTGCCCTTCGCACCCCTGTTGCCATGCTCTCCTCCGTGTCTCCAAAGCTTCCCCCCACCCACTGCTCCCTGTCTCTACCAGTGAAGGGGCTTCATAGTGTGTGGAAACTTTTCCTCCTTCACAGCTCCCTCCCAGAGGTGCAGGTTCCATCCCTATTCTTTTGTCTCTGTTTTTTCTTTTTTCTTTTGCCCTACCCAGGCACGTGGGGAGTTTCTTGCCTTTTGGGAAGTCTGAGGTCTTCTGCCAGTGTTTAGTAGGTGTTCTGTAGTTGTTCCACATGTAGATGTATTTCTGATGTATCTGTGGAGAGGAAGGTGATCTCCACGTCTTACTCCTCTGCCATCTTGAAGGTTCATTCATATTTTAAATACTCTTCAGAGCACAATTTTTTAACTTTTGTTTCTCTAAACATAATTATTTAATAATTAAGAGGTGTCAAAATATTACAGTTGGTTTTTCTTGTCATTCTGTTTGTTTGTTTGATCCTATATTGTATCTTGGAGATTTGGGGGCAACTTATATTCTGTAGCAGTATATATGCACAATGTTTTAAAAATCTGATGTATAAATATTGAGTTTTACTGTCACCTAGATGGCAGATATGCAAAAAATAAATTCATTAAAATATTTCTAATGTCCTGGTTTTAAAATAGGGAGCACTTTCTCAATGTTCATGTCCTCACATAGTCATAAAGTTTCCTACTTTAACAAAAGTCACTTGGTTCTCTGCGCACCAATGAACTTGAATGTCAAATTTACAAGTTCATGCTAATGTGTTCTCTGCTAAATTTGGGAAATTTTCTTTCTGTGTATCCATTGATATTTCACTATTTATCATGGTGGTGTAAATGCTTGGGTTAGCTTGACCTAATGGCATCCAAATTCATGGAAATGAATGTGGAAATGGGACAATATAATTAAATATCGCAATTAATGGGCTTGATGCTCCTATTTCATTCTTCACACAATCATATTAAAAGTAGGTTTTTTTTTTATTACGTAAGACTTGGTTCTATATATAGTTCAGCCAGAAGTAAAATTATTCCTAAATCACCCTGTCTCTCAGCCTAATGCATCAGCTTCAGCCTGTACACATAATGACAGTCAGACCTTGATTGGCTTTTTTCTCTTCCAACTGGTGGTGTAGACAGCAAACAGGAACCCTGTCTGAGAAGAGTTTGTGTATAGACCGAGAGAAAACTTTTAACATGGCACTGTTGTTTATGTTATGATCAACCAAATTTATTGATCCAGTCATTTATTTATTTGTTCTTACAAAGTCCTGTATTCATCCATCCATCACATTTCCTGAATACTTACCATGCACCAAATACTGAAAGTACAGTAATAAGCAAAACAGACATAGCCCACGTAGTCCCGGATTTCATAATTTGGAAAGCACAGCTGGACTAGAGTTACCCTTAGGAAAAATACGTTCAAATATAATTAGATAATCACACAAATATGTGAAATGAATAATAAACATATGATGCTGTAAAAGCAACGAGACCCAGTATTTTCAGGAGGTCAAAGAAAGGCTTTTTTGTGTCAGTGCCATTTGAACTGAGATGGGAAGGACGCATTAACTAAACAATGGCGGTGATGGGGAAAGTAATCACTAGCTATCTGACCTCAGACAGGTTACTTAACCAGTTTATGCATCAGTTTTCTCATCTATCAAATGACAAGGTTAATAGTACCTACTTTATAGGGTCTGGTGAGGATTTGGTAAGAGTTTAGGACTATGTTCACTACATGGGCTCTATGTAAATATTACATACTGTTGTTACATGGCATTTTTACCCATAGTTTGCTAAGTTAGAAACATACTGAAGAAAATAAAAATAAATAATCCTGAATGTTGATTTCAGATTTATTCAAAGTAAGATGCAAGTGATAAATAAAACTTTCCATACAAAAAGTCACAATTCAGGTAGGGAGACAACATGGAAAATGTTGAAAGCGATGAAAATGATGATGTGAACTGCGTACAATATATGCATTATGAAATGACACCGAGGAAAACTGGAAATCAATGAAGTTGTGTTAATTGCTATTTTTTCTGGAAAGGGAAGATGGATGCTTGCAATAAACTTAAATGAAAGATTTTTAAAAATGGTGCCCTGGGAACAGAGAGGCACAAAAGCATGCTCATAATTTTGTGGCTTGGGCTGAAGCATTTCTCAAATGTCCTTGAAAGTTTCCAAAGACAGTCTTTCCTCAGGAAAGTATTTCTCCTGTGAGTAAATAATGTTCTTGTCTAGAAATGAAATGCAGTAATATATTACATGGCAAGTGAACTGTTAGCAAGACTGGCAGCAGAAGTTCAGAAACAAATGTCGCATTGCAATCTAGAGTTTGAGGCTCTGTATCTGAACTTCCATAACTTCTAAAGGGATGCCCTTTGTATGAAATCAAAATAGTCCAGAGAAGAATTTTGACTTCTCTTTACTTAACTATTAGAAGGATTTATTTGGAATTATTATTGTGTCATGCATGTTCCGCCTTAAATTTTCTGTGGTTGAGTTGCACAATTGATAAGCTAAGGTTTCTTTTCACCATAAAAAGGCTCCTTTTAAGGAGTCCTATAATAATGACATTTAACGTACTTGCTTGCTTTTGAAGAAAGCTTCATGCTTGGGCTTCCCTGGTGGTGCAGTGGTTGAGAGTCCGCCTGCCGATGCAGGGGACACAGGGTCGTGCCCAGGTCCGGGAAGATCCCACATGCCGTGGAGCGGCTGGGCCCGTGAGCCATGGCTGCTGAGCCTGCGCATCCGAGCCTGTGCTCTGCAACAGGAGAGGCCACAGCAGTGAGAGGCCCACGTACCGAAAAAAAAAAAAAAAAAAAAAAGAAAGCTTCATGCTTTCCAAAGTGCTTTATAAACGCATTTCTATGAGGCAGGTGGAACGTGTCCTGTCAACAGTATTTTACAGAAAAGAAAATGGAGGCTGTAAAGGAAAGCTGCTTGGTCAAGGTCATTCAGTGCGTTAGGCGAGTTTTCATCACAGGAGTACTCACAGTTGAGCAGGGAATCCAGCAGGGAAAGCTTAAGGCTTTAGTCTATCTTTACACAAGTATTTTTGCATAAATGAAAAATTTACCCAAAATGAAGTGCATTAGGTGCCTAGTACTGCCTTCTTGTTCCTTAGAGTCTAGTGAGGGATATAGACTGAGCATATTCTATCCCAATGAATATAACTTAGATTATTCTGAGGGTGATCACTTGGGCTTCAGAATCTGAATTCCAGCTTGACCCCTTACATGAAGGAAATTACTTAATCTTTCAGAGCCTGTTTCTCCATCCCTTAAATGGTAATTTTAATGTTCTCTTATATGTTTATTAACTCATTCACTTAACAAAGCACCTGCTAGATCTCAAGTACTCTGCTAAGAATGGTGAAGCTTTTCTAGGAAGCCAGAAGGCCTCCTTCAGTGGATAGCGGAGATCAAGAGAGGTTAGAGTTAACACTTGAATTTGACAGTGGGAGAAGATGAAAGGTTCACACGGCAAGGAAAAGAGAAAAAGACTATTATACAGGTTAAAGAGCTAGACCTGGATATATTTGGAGTGACAAAATTTCTGAATTTTGATGTACCATACTTCCTGCCTCAGTTCCCACATCTTGGAAGTGGGAATAATGATTAAACATGTTTCACAGTATTCATTTGGTAGAGATTAAATGAGGATTAATTAAGCATGGAAAGTGGCATAGGACAAATTTGATAAATTATTATGTATGAAAGTGTGTATAAATAAAATCAATTGCCATGACCCCTCTTTGTACCGAGTGATCACAGCACGCTTTAATTTTCTAGCTGAGTCTGGATATGGATTCGTAACTTTATTCAAACAGTGTATCAGGCACCACTTAACCTTTGGATTGGCTGGAAATTTTTGCTCCCCTGCTCTAATACAATTTAATTTTAATTTTGGTTTTTCAGGTACATGGGTATAAATAAGAAGAGTGTTAAATGTATTTCAGATTTTAAATTCAAAAATGTAGAAAAACTTTCTTTTACTATTTTTCATTTTACCTTTGGGTGCACTGATCAGCTACTTTTTCTTCTGCACCCAGGCAAAAGGGATTCTGAAGAAAACACTTTAAAATTTTGATTTCATATATAAGATAGTGGGAGCCTCTGCCTGCTTGATTTACATTTGTGCTCACCTTCCAGTTTATGCGGGAGGGGGCATACGAATAAAGGAAACTTTTATATGATTTCAAGTTATTTAATTCCTGATATTATATTTAGCCATGATAGAGTGTTATGATTTGCCTACAACATCCATCCTTCCTTTTCTTGTACCTTACCTTGTTCAGAGAGGACTTGTGCCTGTTCTGCTCTGAATTTCTCAACCAGTTCAGCTGCTAAAATCACAGGTGAAGCTTAGTTTCTGCTGATTTAATCCACCCAATCGAGATAGAGTTTCTCATTTTATTCAGCAAATATTTACTCTGCCTTAAAAAGAGATTTTTAAAAAAATGCATGGTCTTATTTGCTAATGCTGCTGGGAATTAATTAAGTTTTAGGTTCACAGTAAAATTGAGCACAAGGTACAGAGATTTCCCACACATTCCTCTGGTGGGAATGTAATAAATTGGTACAGCCACTGTGGCAAACAGTACGGAGGTCCCTCAAAAGCTAAAAATAGAATTACCATATGATCCAGCAATCCCACTCCTGGGCATATATCCAGACAAAACTATAATTCAAAAAGATACATGCACCCCAATGTTCGCAGCATCATAGAGGCGTTATTTACGATTGCCAAGATGTGGAAACAACCTGAGTGTCCATCAACAGATCAATGGATAAAGAAGATTTTATATATATATATATATAATTTAAATTTATATATTTGCATACATATATATATGTATAAATACTACTCAGCCATAAAAAAGAATGAAATTAATTTTGCCATTTGCAGCAACATGGATGGACTTGGAGGGCATTATTCTAAGAGAAACAAGTCAGACAGAGAAAGATAAATACTGTATGATATCGCTTATATGTGGAATCTAAGAAATAAAACAAACTGGTGAATATAACATAAAAGAAGCAGACTCACAGATATAGAGAGCAAACTAGTAATTGCCAGTGGGGGAGAGGGGAAAGGCAATTTAAGAGTTGGAATTGGGAAGTGGGAAGTACAAACTATTGGGTGTAAAGTAGGTTCCAGGATGTTATTATACAACAGGGAGAATATAGCCAATATTTTGTAATAAATGGAAAGTAGTCTTTAAAATTGTATAAAAATATTTTCTTTTTTAAAAAAGATACTTCTTAGCTGATAGAAGCTTTAGAAGTCTACAGAGGCAGATAATTTTAAAATTGCAGCATATAACTTCTGGAGCCTGGCTGACATTCTCATAGGAAGCTGCATGAAAATTACTTTCAAAGGCATTCATCACCTTAGCTTACAGGAGTCTGTTCCTTCAGTGTGTATTAGTCCATGGTGCATCCTTACTTTGACTTATCTGTGAGGTTCACCTCTCGCCCCCAGGAACAAAGCCTGCAGAGGGGCAACTTGTTTGGCTTGGGAGCCTGCCCAATATGAAAAGTTTGCAGGCAAAATCAGAAAGAACAGCTGCAGGAGGAGAGATGAGGGTTGCTGACAGCTAACGATTCGGAAAGCAATTTGCATGAGAGCCTTCTGCTTAACAGGAGGCAGCATGTGCTGGGCAATGGTTTACCATCCACTGCCAAGCTGGTTTCTACACCCTGAGTCCTCATTCCATCAAAACACGTGTCCTGAGGGAACGCCCAGCCACCAGCTTCCACTTACCTGAGTTAGCAAGACCTGCCATCTAGAATTTCAGAGAGCTTTTCATTTATTAACTCACATGAATCTACTTTATCCTGAGGCTCTGGATACTAGTCCCATGCAAACTGATTTAATAACAAACATTTAAGTGCAAATCCAAGGTCATCTAGGTAATATTCTTTGACAGCTTATTGCATATGAGGCACTGCACTGTGCACTTTTTATACCATATCGGACTTCATAACAGACCTCTGAAGTGGGTGGTTAAGTTTCCTGCCAAGGGATCCATACACAAGAAACGATAATCAGAAAAGACCAAAGTATTACTTATTACTAGTGAGCTAGCCGCTGTTACTTCATTTTGGAATTCTAATTGAGGCTTTCCTTCTCTCTCTCTCTTGCCCCCAAATCACAGCTGACTAGGTCATGGGACAAGCTTAAGCTAACATGCCTTATTCTGTGAATCATAAGCTGAGCTACTGGGACAGAACCATGTGACACGTTTGTCCCTTTCAAATGTAATAATTCTACCCATTGCTCCATAGATGTTCTGGTTACTGACCAATAACATTAACAATTCCTCTTCCAAGAACAGGATGGAGGGGAAAGGCACTGGATCTCCTATGCGTCCCAAACATGTGAAGGCCAAAGCATGGTGGGAGGAGAAGCATATCTCTTTGTAATATGTTTTATTCCCTGTTTTATAGATGTGCATATGGAAGATTAGAAAGGCTGAGTAACTTGTCCATGTCATGTAGCCCATGCTTTTAACTTTTTTATTATACCACTTACCCTTCTCACCTATCAATTTGCCTTTTATACTGATGTCCTGAGAAACAGACCACTGTATGGTATAGAAATGAACAACCATAAATAAGCTGGAAATGCATTTCTATTTACATTAACTAAGATAGTCACTTGTTTCTTTTAAGTGAGGTCCTCCGCCTTTTTAGGGACCTGAGTAAACTAACGATGTGCTTCCATTGATTAAACAAGAATTCTCCAGTATTCCATAGAAGAATCATACATTTCTTTAAGCTCTGTGTATGCTTCTAGGGTTTAGATTCTAAATCAAATAGGTTTCTGTTTTTCATTTAAAAAAAACGAACACAGGATTTCACTTGTAAATTTATTAACTTTTTTTTTTCTGTCTAGCAACAAGCAGTGACTGTTGTTGGGTTGGTGGACATAGTAGAGATGGCCATTCAGAAAATCACAAATTTTAGGAACTCTAGCGTTCATGTAGCTCAGAACTGTAAGAAGAGACCAGAGGAAGATCAACATGCTTTAAAGTATATTACAAATCAATATTGAAACAGAGCTTAACGTATAATTCATCTGGAAAGAAGCTCAGAACGTGATTGCCAGTTATTTAATATTCTGGTCAAAGACAATGGAAGCACTATTAAAGTATGGCATTTTGACTGCCATTGGAAAGGTCAGGTTTCAAACAGCAGTGCACTAGTTGTGCTCAAAATGACTAAGTGAAGAGGAAATGGGAGACCTGCATTCTAATCTTGTTTTGGCCACTGATGGGAATCATGTGGACTTTAAGGCCATCACACAGTCATTTACTACCTTGGTTTTCTCACCTGTAAAATGAGGGAGTGACTATAGTTCTTTAATAATCCTTGATGATCTTTAGCGCTATGATTCTAGAGGCATCTTGATTTAATACAGTTTGAGGATTTATGTCTAAACTCTAGCAAGCAGAAAAATGTTCTTTTATTTCTAAAATGGACTTGACATTGCGTTAACAGAGCAAATGAAATCTTTTGAAGATTGTTCAAAGAATCACCAACTTAAAATTCATCGCCATTGTTGGTTTTTATCGTCTGTTTAACTCTTACTAGATCTATAATAGTTTTATTTATTTTCCTTTGCACCTGGACTGGCAGCCTGTGTGGTTGGAAAACACATCACCACTTATTTTAGATACTTTGTTATCAGAGCCAACTCTGTAATCTTTGTTCTGCCTGTGAATTATTTATTTAATTTGATGTGTTTTTTCCTGGATTCATAGAATTTCCTTTTGTCATGATGCTTCTTTCCATTTATGGGACTGTAAATACAGCTGACTAAACCTCTCTAGTGGCCGAATACGTATCAGGTCTTTTGTGTGAAGGATGCTAGCTAATCTTCTCGTTCATAGGCTGACTACATTTTTATTCATTTGCTTTTATTCTACTCACCCCTGACAGTAGTATCTGTGGAATAAATAAAATAAGGATACCTACTACTTATTTAACTCGGATCAGAAAACTTGACCTTTTCCTAATTTTTTACATTTGCTAGCTTTGTGGCAATATGCACCCCTATTTTTCTATGAATCTCAGTTCACCCTCTACATGGGAATAATTATGCCTACCATACAACGTGGTGATCATAAAAGAAATTCTACCCATCTACTACCATATTGGGGAAAAATATTTGGATTGACTTTGACCAGACTTGGAGGCACATGTTTGCAGTGGCCTGTTTGTAAATCCTGACTACATGGGGTACAGTGGGATACTCTGAAGGCACCTTACAGAGGTAGATAATATCTCTCCCAGGGCATCAACGCTAAAAGTGAGAAGCATTTTGATTTCTCATCAAGAAAGAAATGTTCTATGATGTTAATGGTTCTTAACTTTTGGTGATTCATTAAAATCTCCTGGGGAGCTTTTGATAATCTTAAAGCCCAGCCTGTAATTTATACCAATTAAATATGAATTTCTGGGGGTTGGACTGAGGCATTGGTATATTTTAAGGTTTGCAGAATGTAATGGTTAATATTTAAGTGTCAATTCAACTATATGCTGAGATACACAGATATTTTGCTAAACATTATTTCTGGGTGGGTCTGTTCCCAGATGAGATTAGCATTTGAATTGGTAGATGGAGTAAAGCAGATTTCCCTCCCCAGTGTAGGTGGGCCTCATCCAATCTCTTGAGGGCCCCAAAAGAATAAAAAGTCAGAGGAAAGGAGAATTTGCTCTCTCTGCCTGAGTGTTTGATCTGATCCCCTGCCCTCTGACTGTGGCTTACGTCAGTTCTGAAAACTACACCCCTGGATTTCCTAGTTTCCAGCTTATATTTAATATACAATGTATTTAATATTTAGTATGTTTAATACCTATTACATATGTTAAAGCAATTACATACATTACATTATATTTATTATGTATCTCCTATTGGTTCTGTTTCTCTGGAGTACCCTGACTACTATGGTGCTTCCAATACACTGTAAATATTGAGAACTACTATATATGTTAAAATACTATGGCTAAGGTATTACTAAAGTGGATACTCTGACAGTGCAGTTCTGCTTCTTAAATGGGCAACTCAATGAGGATAAGTAGCAATGTAAATTATTTTTTTCATTTTAAATGGTGGCCAGTCATATATATATATATAAACACTTTGGGAGGCTATAAGACACTAATTAAAAGAACTTATAGGATATAAGCACTAAAACCACATTGACTCACCACTCAGTAGAAGGAATTCTAGGCCCAAGATATAGAAACCTCCATACCTGAATCATTGGAAAAGATGTAGAAAAGACACTAAAACTATTGAAATTTTCAGAGATCCCTTGTGACCCTTTTGGAGATCATGATATCAGGACTCACTGGCCCCTGAGTCTTGTTTTGTAATACAGAGAGGGACCCACAGTTACATAGTAAATTGACACCTGAGACTTGTTTTTTTTTTTCAGCTAGAAGTGGAAAGGAGAAATATCTTTCACTGAAGCAGAGAGTAGAGGTATAAGTGGGGAAGACAAGGTAAAGAAAGAGAAAAGAAAAGAATCCATTTAGAGAAGACTTGCTCTTGGGGCAAGCCCTGGACGTATAGTCATTTATATATCCTATTTCAGGATACATTGCATGCTTTACTGTAAGTAAGCATTTAATGATTTGTCTTCCACATACTTTGTTTCATTAAAGAGATTCACTTCTGCTGGCATTTTGTTTCATGGGATCCCAGGCCCTTAGCATAGTCGCTTAGTAAAGTGTTTGTAGAATGAATCAGTCAATATGTCCTCAAACTCAGTACCCTTCTCAAATCAGTTACCTGCTTTATACCATAACTGAGATTATATTATCATAGTGTTAGGACTCAAAGGGAAATACGATCTCGATTTTAGGGTGAGCGGCGAAGCTGCCGAGCGCCCGCGTCGCTGCCGCGGTCGGAAGACAGACGCCCCGCAAAGCCCCTTGCCTGGCTCGGACCAACGGAGCCGGCAGCCCAGCACTCCGGTGAGTGGCGCCTCCTCCCCAGCCCTAGACCCCCGCTGGGGACCGGCCGGCCGGGCTCTTTTGTGCAGCGCACCGGGGGTGCTCTGCGCCCCCTCCGCGCGCCCGGGTCCGGTCCGCCGGACCCCGTGGCTGCGGTGCCCGCGGTGCGATCGGTCTTTGTTTCCACCGGGGCCCGAGGCTCGGCTGGGCTCGGCTCGAAGCCTGGCAGGCAGCGCTGGGAAGGGGGAGGGGGAGGTGGACGAGAAGGGGGCGCGGGGAGGGGGTGTTCCCGGGTTTCCTGGCCGCCCCGCGGCTCCCCCGGCTCGGGGACGAGGTGCGCGCCCAGCGCTGCCGCGCGCCCCCTCCTCCTTCCCCCTCCTTCCGTCTTTGGATTTAAAACTGCAATTTGCTCTCCAGCTTGCTGAGTGTGTGGCGGGGGTGGGTGAAGGGGGGGACCGTGGGACCGGAGAACAAGGCTGGATTTTAGGAACGGCCCTGGGAAAGGGGGAGACTGCGGAGGGAGGAGCCCTTCCCCTTCAACCCCCAAATCCCAAGGTTCTGCTGGTGCTCTGGGAGTTGAGAGGCGGGGACCTAATGACCCGGAGCGGGTGTGGGGCGGAGGAGGGATTTGGGGGCGGCCAGGGCCGTAGGGGTTGGGCCGCGTGCCCGGTTACCTGGTGAACAAAGTCGGCTCACTTTTGCATAAATAAATAATCGCCTATCAATGCGTTTCCTCTGAGGCTCTGATTGAATCGGCCCCCTCTTCCCCAGGGGGTGGGGTGCTGAGTGACAGCTGTCAGCCCCCTGGGCCGGTAGCTGGGGGTGAATTGCAGAATCCCTCTGCTTTCTGGCTAAGGGCGCATTCCCCTGCTGGGTCCTGGTCCCCAGGCAGAGCCAGAGGGGCAGAGGGCTGGCTCTGAGTCTAGGAAATAACCTTGTTTCCTGTTCTACAGGAAAAGGGACAGCAACCCAGAGTTTGGGGGCTGGGGATGAAGACTGATGGGAGCTGGAGGGGTTCCCCAGCAGCCTGACCCCCCAGCCTCCTGCCAGGCGAAGGGGCCAGCTGAGGGAGGAAGGATGTGGGCCTTGCTGGCCGGAGGCGGGAGCTGGGGCCGTCCCTGAGACGGGCAGCGGGCACTGAGAGGGAGGAGGGAGAGAGAGAGAAGCGGGGGCGGGAATTCTCTACCGCAGACCCTGGGGGCCAGGGCCAGATGTGGAGGGGTGGGGAGTCCCCCCTCCCTCCTAGCTTGGGGGCCCTGGGGCTGGGCGGGGCTGAGCCTGGTGCCCTCCGTTCTGCTCCAGTGGCTGACTGGCAGGGCCAGCTGAATTTGGGCCCAGGCGTCACCCTGGGAGGTAGGGCCAGGCTGCACCAGCCTGGCCCCTGAGCACAAGGAGGGACCCTTGGGGGGCCTGTGCCTGTCTGGCTGGGCAGGCGTTTCCCGCCGGACCAGTTGGTGTCAGGCGGGACTTGGCCCCAGTTCCCTGGGCAGAGCTCAGGGTGTGAGGACAAGTTTGCCTCCGGGTCAGGGTGGCCACATTTCGTCCGCTGCTGCCGCCGGCGGGGCGGGGGCATGCCCCCGGGCCTGGGCAGAGTCCTGCCAGGAGCATTTGGGGTGTTTCTATTGTTGGCTTGTTCCTGTTCCGTGTGGTCCGGTGTGTGTAGCTGTGTGAGCTGGGGCTGTAGGTGACAGATTACCAGTTGGTCCGTCCCCCACCCACACACAGCCCCCACCCCTGCCGCCTGGAGGGGCAGGCTGGGTTGTGGTGGTGAGCTGCAGGGGGACCCCCCAGGTGGCATGTGCCTGCAGCTTGCCATCTCCCTCCTTTGAGCAGATGTATATTTTTATAGTAATGGAAAATCAAACTGGATAGTAAGTTGAATTCATTTTTTTCTTCTGCTGTGTCAATAGTTGGAATAACCTCTAGAGACTAGTGAACTTCTTGCCCCAGAGCTCCTACCCTCCAGAGGTTGCAAAGATCAGTGAGGGCATGAGCTTTGGGGGACCAGTTCAAACCAGTGACTCTTGTCCCTCTTGGTCTGGCATTGGGGCAGGTGCCCAGGTGGGCGGGCATTGCCCCCTGCCCAGGCATTCCCCCCACACCCCACCCCACCCCAGGTGTAGTCTGTCCTCTGAGCCACCTCCTTGGTCAGTGCCTAAGCTGTGCCCAAGCCCTCAGGGACCTTCTCCTGGTGGGCTCTCTCCCCCTGCCTGGGCTCCCGGCCCACGTGTTGATATTTATTTTCTGCAGTAAAATCCATTTTTAATGCCGTTACTATTGAAATAATATAGAGAGAAACAAATGTGATGTGTTTAAGTTGCCCTCTGTGAGTTTTTAATGTGATCTATGGCTGAGGTAGTGATGGAAGGAGCTGTTCGGCTTGGAGGAATTTGGTGTCATAAAGAAAAAGAGCTTGCTGTTTATTATGGTTGCTGGGCTGGGGGGTCTGGAACAGGGTCGTGGGGGCAGGGAGCCCCAGCACCCCCAGGTGCTGTGGATGGACAGGGTTGCTTCTCGGTTTGAAGGTGCGTGGGTTCCAGGATTGTTTTGCATTGCTCCCCAGCCCTTGATGGGACCTTTGGTGAGGGGGCTTGGGAGCTGGGGGGCTTTGTCCCCTCCCATTCCACCTGGTTAGATTGGGGCAGGGAGGCTTATGGAACCCCCTGCTGAGCTAAGTGGAGGTGTACTGTAGGGAGGATGGATTTGGATTCTAAAGGAGATTAAGAGACAGAGACGCGGGATCTTTACCTGCTTGGTGTGGCTGTGCTGGAGGCTTGGAGGGCAAACTGTCCCTGGCAGAAGACCTTTTTTTTAGGGGGGGCTGATCTGGACCGGCAGAGCCCCAGAGGGACATTGCTTGTTCTCAATCAGCCTGGAGCGCTGGCTCGAGCCACTACCTCCTCTTGCCTCTGTTCCCCATTGGACAGGGGCTTCCTCCAGGCAAACCTGATCCCCCTTACTTCCCCTCTTCTCTGCTCTGCCCCACCCCAAGTCAACTTCTTTTTTTTTTTGGTTTGTGGAATACAGAGCTCTGTGCCTCAGGCCAGCCACCCAAGACCACAGGGTGCCATGCCTTCATACCAGATGCCCAGGCACTTCTGGTGTGATTAGTGAGGTCAAGCAGACTCACCATTATGGGATGGAGCCCAGCTCTGCCTCTGGGTCCCCTGGGTCTCTTGGGACAGAGCCGGGGAGGGGGAAGCCAGGATGGGTGGAGCTGGGAACTGAAGGGGGGGAGCAACAGTAACATTGTTGCTAATGTCAGCAGATGGGCCCCCCAGGGAGAGAGCAGGGGGAGGTGGGGAGGAAAGAGACCCAGAGAGCCCAACTTGAGGTGGAAAGAGGAAAAGATGGTGACAGAAGCCAGTGATGAGGGGGTGAGAGAGAAAACGGTCAAGGAGAAGAGCCAGGATCACAGCCCCTGGAGATGGCATCCAGGGGACCAAGAAGGCCTAGGCATGTGCCACTCCCCACCCCACAGCCCAAAATGAACGGGCACTGAGAGCCTCTCACCCAAGATCAATTGCTGCTAGGATAGTATCTGAAGGAGAGACAAGCAAACGTCTCTGGGAAAAGGGAGGAGGACAGGTGGGAGAGAGAGAGAAGGAAGCTCTCCCACAGGAGGAGGGAGAACGGGGAGACAGGGGGATTCCAGGGGTCACTTGACTAATGCTCCTGCCCCAGGGCAGCGTCTCCCCACTCCCCAAATGTCTGGGAAGAGAGCCGACCTCTTCTTTGGACCTGGGGGCGGAGCCTGAGGCAGGTACAGCACCCCACAGGTTGTGGGCGCTCTGTCAGGAGGCACCGGGCTTTTAAAAGCGGGGAACATTAGGACTGTTAGAGACACCAGGGGTGTCATCCGGTTGGATGCCCCCCACCTTGTTTGACAGGAGGAAATCCAGTCTAGAGGGGCCCCCTCCCCTTGCTTGCCTGGGACCTAGGCTCTTTCCGTCCACCTCTCTGTAGTTAGAGAGCTGGAACAGCTGCAGGGGGCCTCCTGGGTGCGGAGGGGGCCAGAGCCTGAGGAGAGGAGCAGGCGGGCACCCTTGTGGCCAGAGCCCCCCCAGGGGAGGGGGAGGCGCCGCTGCCGGGAGAGAGGGAGGGAGGGGAGAGAGGAGGGGAAACAGTGAGTCAGGCTTCCAAGAGCTGAGGATGAGAGAGCCAGAGCTGGGAGGGAGAGGGTAGGGAGGGCTGCTCAGAAGTGAGGAGAGGGAGGGGGCCCAGCCAGGGGCAAGGAGAGCTCTAGAGGGAGGGAGCCAGCCCCTGGCCCTGGCCCAGCGGTAGGGCTGTGCAGGGCTGTGCAGCCAACATGGACTTTGCCCGTGGCAGGTCAGGAAGGAGCCAGATTCTGCCCCTGCGGCGTCCTTTTCATTCCCTATTCCTCATTTATGATCCCACCCCAGGGTCTCAGGAAGAATGACTGACTGTGTCATCCCATCCCTTCCTCAGTTTCCCCATCTATTGTGGGATTTGGACTGTGAGCTCTTCTTAGGGAGGAACAGAGCCTCCTGGGAAGTGTTGGGGGGTACTTTCTCCAGCTGCTGGCTTTGTGCCGGGGGCCCTGCTGGAGGCTGCCACCAGTCAGTGTAGGGTGCAGGTCTCCGCGGTAGGGCTCCTCTCGAGCCCTCAGAGTTGCTGGGCCAGGGAGTGGCGGTGGTGGGCCACGAGTGCTGGGGTGCAGTGTGTGTGTGTGTGTGTGTGTGTGTGTGTGTGGTGCCGGGCTGGCAATGGTAGGTGGACTGCCTGGGGCCTCTCAGGATGGCCAGGGCGTAGACAGGGCCACGAACTCCAGATGTCCAGAGCCAACCTCCATTTGGGGAGGGAGGAGACACCCTTGTGATCCACCCCCCTCCGCCTTATCCCTGTGGGTCAGAGGCTCTGGGGCAGCTGGGAGGTAGGAATGGTCCCTGTGGGAGCTGGTGAGAACTGCCTATGGGGCCCCTCATGTCTGGAGCTGGGACCAGCACTGGAGGGATCCCCAGGGACTGCCTGGGAGGGAGGAGGGAAGGAGCCCCCCTCCCACCCATCTGACAGGAAGCTATGGCTTCGTCCAAGGCCTGGCATCCCCCAGTCCTTCCCTCCTGGATCCCCAGCATCTCTTCCATTGGTGAGGGGATGAGGGAGGTGGGCACTGAAGCTTCCTCTCCTACAGGGCCTGGCTTTGGGGGGAACGGTGAAGTGAAGGCATAGTGAGGCCCCCTGCCTCCCCCTACGTGCGCACACACAGACTCAGCTGCAGTGAGGCCCTGCTTTCTCCTCTCTCTGCTCTGGGGTCCTTGGCTTGGGAGCCCAGGGGAGGGGCCGCTTCTGCAGCTGGCTGGCCCCGAACTCCCAGCTCAGCCAGCTGCTACTGAAGCTTCCAGAAGCTGCAGCTCTGCACCCCCTCCCCGCCCCCTGAGCCAGGAGAGGCCTTTGCTGACCTGGGGGAGGGTGTCTTGGTGAGCGAGTGGGCACCCTTAGAAGGACTAGCACAGACAACCAGACAGATGGGTGGCGGAGCAGATGGACAGAGACACCCACGCACAGGCAGACGGAGAGAGACAGACAGATGGACCAGGACTGGGAGAGACGGACATACAGAGGTGCTGGCAGAGACAGGAGTCAGAAAAATGGAAGGGCCTGGGGAGAGAGTAACAGACAGGCAGAGACAGAGACTTGGAGACAGGGAGATCCAAGGGGGGGAGACAAGGTGACTGAGATGGGAGAAGGAGAGATACAGGGGAGAGAGGGAGGGGCAGGAAGAGACAAAGAAAGGGGGAAACCCAGACTGAGAGAAAGAGAGAGGAGAGACTGAAGGCTACAAACCACAAACAAGGATTTGATGAGAATCTGGAAGGTGTTTTCTCCTGCTTCCCTCCCCATACCCCCAGGCCAGCCAAGTCTCCATTCCTTCCACCCCCGGCTCAGTTTCCAGCTGCTAAAGAGGTCAGGGAGAAAGAGAGAGGAAGACACACACACACACACACACACACACACTCCCCCCAGATCCCAGAGACCCCTTTCCCCTGATCTCTTTGTAGGGGGAGGGAGTTGCGGAGGGTGCCTCTCCTAGCCCTGACCCCTACTCGCAAATGTACATACCCCTTGTCTCAGAAAATATCCCAGAATACTTCCCACTCACTCCCCACTCACACTCACTGTGTGTCTCCTTGTGTAAGTGCACCCCCCCATACTCACGCCTGTCCACAGGGGCCTGGCCTCACACACACTCACAAATACACATTTTGTGGCATACATGTCTCTGCTCTCACACTCATCTTGAATCTCACAAACATAACCGGTGAACCTGTCCCTATGCTTTCTTACCCATACAGGCAGTGACACACAGGCCTCATCGTGGCTTCTCAGAACATGTTGATACACACACATACACAGTCACACTCTCACACAACAGTGGCAGACACCCCAGAGCAGAGAGAGGACTCTTTCTCTCTGGAGGGGAAGATCAGGGTTCCCAGGGAGCCATGGTGGGGGGGTATGCCCCCCACTCTGACCTAGCTGGCAGGGCAGGGAGGCAGGAGACACTTTCAGCGGGTGGCAGCCTTCCTGCAGGGCCTGGCCTGGACACAGAGAAACTGGCTGGTGTGAAAGAGCTGAGAGCTGGTGAGAGTGTGTATGCACGTGTACAAACATGTGCGCGTATGTACAGGTATAAGGGATGGTGAGTGTCTGTTACAATGTGTATGAGAGAGACTGAGTGCATATGAGGTGGGATATGGGTGTGACAGGAAGATCCACTCCCCAAGGTGTGTGGAGTGTGTGGGTGTGGGTGTGACAGCTACTTGTCGGGTATGTCTGTGTGGAGGCATGCATATGTGACAGGTGCATGTGGCTGTACCTGGCTTTGCAGTGTGCGGGTGTGTGTCATGGGCGTACACATGTGAAGGACTGGGACTCTGGGGCTGAGGGGCATGTGTACCAGGGTGCAGTGTTCTGCAGATGTGAAGGTGTGGGAGATGTTTGCGTGTGAGTGTAGTGTAGGCAGGGTGCATGGATGAGGGGGTAGCTGTGTGAGGCTGTGAGCTCGTAGCCTGGGTTGGAGGGCTGTTTTCCAAGGCAAGGATGCTGCGTGAACAGAGGCCACCGGCATGAACACATGCGAAGGGGCTCCAAGGCACACAGTTGGGCGCTGACCCACACGACGTACGAGGACAGACAAACCCGCCCCTGTCCTCCCTCTTGGTCTCTCCTGGCGTCAGTGGTTTTCAAAGGAGCCTCCACGAGGACTGTTTGCTGTGCAGTTCCCCCCACCCCCCAGCCCGTGCCTCTTCAAACACAGGGATGCCCCCCAGGCAGCTTTGTGGAGGCTCCTGCCTCGACCATCTGAAGGCAGATGGGTGGGCTGGGATCTGCTGCCGCCCCCCCAGGGAGCGAGGAGGCGGCACTGCTCCTTCGGCCTGGGCACAGGAAGAGACAGATGGACTGCCTGTCTCGACACCCGGACGTGGGGTCTGGGGGTGGGCGGGCACCACCGGCAGAGGGGCTCTAGCGGGCAGCCCCCAGGTGGGCCCGAGCAAAGGCCAGGACTCTGCCCTTCACCTCCTCAGAGGGGCACCCGCCCTCACCCCGCAGCCCCATCACCTGTCTGGGCACAGGGGCCCAACTCCAGCCCCTTGTACCTCCTAAATACACAACCACTTCCCCACTCTCAGCTCCAGCACCCCTAAACACACAGCCCCAGCACGCCCCCAAACACACAACCACCACATGCCTACCCACCCAAACACATATTACAGCCCTAGTACTTAACCAAAACCCAGATGTTTATGACCCCCAATATACCCCCAGACACCCCAACACACACACAAGGCTTCTACCACATCCTGAAACAGATCAACTCTTCCTCCAATCCCAGCACCTCCCCAGATACACCCAGGACCCTACTGTAGCCCTAATACCTTCCACACACCCAGGTTCTCAGAGTCCCAGCACCTAACCAGACACCCACAGACTCTCCCGACGGCCCCAGCGTTTCCCTCCGCTGCAGCTCATCACGTCCCCAGACACACCGATACAGCCCCCTACACCTTTCCAAACTCTCCCCGCGACATACACGTACACACACCGCCTCGACACCCACGCAGAGGAGGACACCCCTGTAGCCACACCATTTACCTCAAACACACAGACACGGTGCATCTTTGAACAGTAATGTCCCCTCAGCTTCTCGTACCTTCCAGGCCGTGCACGTGCATGTGCATCCCACACACGCACACACCCCCCCCAGATCCCAGCACCTCCGCAAACAAGCAGTCCTCTGTGTGTTCCCCAGCAAGCTGCAGCTCCAGTACTTTCCTCAGCCATCCAAGGGCCCAGGGACAGCCCCCACCCCTCTCCAAACACCAGTCCCGCACTCATACACAGACACACAGGGCCCCAGCCCAGTCACCCCTCAGAGCAGCTCCGCCCTGCGCCCACACCTCACCCTGCAGCCGCACTCCCACCATCACACGTTCCAGCACAGCCTCCCTCCTCAGCGCTCTCCATCACCGCTCCCCCACCCCACCTTGTCCTCCCCAGCCTCCCTCCCCCAAACTCCCCCCAGATAGCCTCAGCCTTGCAGACACACTGGCCCACTCTTCCGTGCTCTCTCTCATTCTCGGCTGCCTGGTCCTCCCCCACTTCCCAGAGCCTCCTCTGCCTGGGGAGGCATCTCCACCCCCCCCATTGCCCCAGGCCTTTCATTCCTGGACAGTGAGGCTGTACATCTGGTTCAAAGCTGCCCCACCCAAGACCCTGTGCTCTGGGCACCCTGGCCTGGGCTTTGGGGGTTTGGGGCCTCTTTGGGGGCTCTTGGCACCTGGTCATCCTGGTGTGTCAGCCAAGAACTCTGAGTACCCAGCCATGCCCTGACTCTGTCGTGTATGGGTGGGGGTGGGGGGGTCTGGGCAGAGGGATTTACCCCCAGCCTGCACATTCTCAGGTGCTTGCCAAATCCCCCTCTTCTTGGGCTCACCTGAGGGGGACATTGGGTCTGGAGCTTCAGGAAAAAAAGATGGAGAAGGTGCTGGCTTGACATGCTTCCCCTCCCACCCCACCCCACCCCCAGACCCGGGTTTGGGGCTTGGTCTCCCTGGGAGTCAGTTCCAACAGTGAAGGTTACTTTACTAGATGCATGATTTTAAATGGAATCTGCACCATCTGTTCCACCCCCTAATTACAGATGCACAGAATCCGCCTCAGAGGGCAGCATGAGGGGAGTGATTTAGAGGCTGAGCTGCTTCTGCCTGCATTAGGGCTGGGGAGACTGGGGGGGGCCTCTGGGTATTGCTCACAGCCCCCCAATCCCATCTCTTTCCCAGGGGCCCCTCGTGCCTCTTCTCTTGTTGGGGGAAAGGCTCCTAGAAAGGTGCCCCGACCCCCTAGAGCTGAAAGAGGAAGCAACTGCAATGCTGAGGGAGGGGTCCCTGAGAGATCGCCTGTGTCCCAGGCCCCAAGTCTGGGGAGGCAGGCTCCATTAGAGCCTTAAAAAATTCAGTGGATCGATCTCTTGCCTGCTTCTTGTGCCCTGGGGAGCCACAGGCGCTGGCCTGGCCCAGCTGTCTGCCCACCCCAGGGGCAGCAAGGATTAGTGAGGTTAGGGAGGGGGCGGTTAGAGCAGAGGTGGGGACATCCAGGTTTTGGCAGCAGAGGATGTGGCCAGGCACGCCAGGACCCACCAGGTGTGTTTGCACGTATGTGCCGGTCCTCCTTGGCACATCTGGCAGGCCCGACCCCAGCTTGAGCCTTGCCCTGTGGGGCTGGACGGGCACCAGGGGCCGGAGGGGATGGACCAGGGCCTGGGCCTCAGAGGGTTCCGAGGGACACCCCGAGGATGGGTCTACCTTTGCCCGTGGCTCCAAGGACCTGGGGCCCCGGCCAACTCGCTGGTGGTGGTGGCGGCCGCGGGCACGCTGTGGTAGAAGCTGGAGCATTCACTGTGGGGAGAAGGGGAGAGAGGCCGGGCTACAGGAATTTTAGATTGCTGCAGGCAGGAGGGTCTCTGGAACCCTGTGGAGCGGGCAGTCATGCAGAAGTAATCCTATCGCTGCCTGCCTGCATGGAGGAGAGGAGAGGAGAGGAGAGGGGGCTGGGAGGGGAAGGATGGCGCAGCCGCCCCTTTCCCACCTCAGCCCCTGCCCCAGCCAGCTGTGGAGGGAGCCCGGGACCCCAGGGGGCTCCCCCCGGGAGGCACCACCCTTCCACCGCTGCCTGTGCCCCCTGGAGGGGCGGCACCGCAGCTGTTGCTCGGCTAGGAGCTCTGGGTTTTATAAATAATGCAGCTTGGAGGTGGGGGCCCACTCAGCCTTGGGTCACCCACTGTGGCATCATCTCCAGCTGGCAGTCCTGTGGCAGAGCCCCTCTGCCTTCCAGCCTGCTCCTCCTCTTTTGCTATGTGAGTTTGGGCCAGAGGCCCAGCCTGTGTGAGCTGGGCCAGGGCAAAGGAGTGTGGAAGAACCCAGAACCCCCTGTCCTTTTGTACCCCGCCCCCACCAGCCTTCACAGGTTAACTGGCCACTGGCTCAGCAAATCCAGGCTGGGAAGGGATGACCCGCTGTACGGGGGCCTCCCCAGTTCCAGCCCCTCCATTTTGCAGATGGAGTAACCAAGTCCAGAGAGGGCAGGGATGGCCAAGGCCAGCCAGCTGATGAGCAGCTCCTTCCTGTCCCATTCTGCTGTCAGTCAAGGCTCTTCTCAGCCTCAGCTCAGCTAAAGAGCAGGGCCTGGGGGGCGGGGGGGATGTTTGGGAAAGTGGTTGCGGCTGAGACGTTGCCATGGCGATGTTGCAGGATGCCGAGCTGAAGTGGGGGTCTTACAGGGTCTCTGGGGCCCCCAGCTCCACATCCCTGTGGTCTTCTCCTCCCCATCTCCTGTCCCTCACCCAGAGGCCTGTCAGGCAGCTCCGGTGACAGGCTGGGTGGGTGACAGGTGGTGCAGGTGATGGGCTGGGTGGGTGACGAGCTGGGTGGGTGACAGGTGGTGCAGGTGATGGGCTGGGTGGGTGACGAGCTGGGTGGGTGACAGGTGGTGCGGGTGCGAGGCAGGCAGGTGACAAGCTGGGTGGTGACGGGCCCTGCTGATGACAGGCAGGGGGTGTGGTTGGCGGGGATGCTGTCTCCTGGCTGGTGGCCTGTCGCAGCCCCCCACCCTCACGCGTGTGCACATGCACAGACTCTGGGCTCAGAGCTTGGGGCTAAGATACTAATGAGGCTTATTACGTGTGGGGGGGCAGGTGCCCAGGCTCACTAATGAGAGGCCTTTAACGAAGAGGGGAGACAGCTGGGGGGCTTTGAGGAATTTGGCTGGCCCTCCTGGTCTGGAGGATGAGCCAGGTCGGGGCCCCACCTACCCTTCCCCCCGGCCACTTGGCTTTGTGTTAATACTACCCACAGTCATGATAGTTACCATTGTCCAAGCGTTTGCTACACTGGCCGAGCCCTTTACATGCGTTTTCTTATTTCAACTCAGCAGTCGTAGGAGGGAGGCACTATTGCCCATTTTATGGATGAGGAATCTGAGGCTGAGAAGGCAAGGGACTTCACGTAACAAGTTTCTGTTGCAGCTGACATTTTAATCTTAAGTCTTTCTGTCCCCAGAGCCCGTGCTCTTAACCATCCCACCAGTAACACTCAGGTCTTGGCGCAGACCCCGACCTTCTCTCAGGGCCTCAGTTTCACTCTTCTGGAAAATGGATGTGCGGTGGAGGAGTGAGCACCATACGTTCTTCAGCTCTGACTTGGGTGGCTTCAGGGGCTCCTCCAGTTAACTGCCAAAGCCTCACCCCATCTGGCCCAGATTCTAGGTGACACCCCTGGACTGGAGAGAGGGCAGGGCTTAGCACTGAGGGAGCGGAGCTGAAGGGGGGATGCCTGGGGTATCCAGACCACTTCCTGCATTGTGTGGTGGGGAGGCTGAGGCCTGGAGAGGAGCAGCAAGGGCCCAAGGCCACACACCCTGTAAGCTGTAGGGCCCCGTGGGATCCCAGGTCTCCTGGCCTGTTGGAAGGGCGGGGCTGGGAGTGGTGCCAGAGCTGGGAGGTCACCTCCTCCTGGACCCCACCCACCAGCCTAGCTTCTGCCCTGGAGGTTGTGAGCCCCTACATCCTGGGAGGGGGCAGGGGGCTGTTGGCCACCTCTTTAGGGCCATGCCCCTTCCCCGTCAGTCTGGGCCCGTAGTGTCAGTTGATCTCCTCCCTTTGGGACCCATTGGGGTGGAAACTCCCTGGCAACAGCTGATGGATGGGTTAAGGCCTTGACATTGGCCTGGGGCCACAGCATGACCCTGGAGGGACCAGGCTAGGGCTGGGGGGCTTGGAGGGGAATTTAAGGGAGAAGAATTAGGGTCATAAATCTTGGAGCATCTGGGTTCTCTTCTCCTCGACCTTAATCTCTTACCAAACCTGCTCTCCGGCTGCTCATCCAAGTCTGAGGGTTGAGGGGGGTCCACCTGCCCATTCCCCTCTCCCTCCAACTGATGCCTCCCCCCCCCCCGAAATTGCACCCCCTATGGGGAAGAACAAGTTGCAGCCACTGCCGCTGGACAGAATTAAGAACTTGTGTGTCTAGACTACTGGATTTGGCCTCTGATTCATAACGGTAGGCAGGGCAGAGAGCTTCACTGCCTCAGTGTCCCCAGCCTTGGGTTTGAAATCCTCTCCTGGTGCCTGACTGCTCAGTCAGGAAGGAGTGCTAAGACCAAGAGGGATTTCACAGCTGCGGGACACATGGCCCTGTCCTCAGAAGCCCCATTCTGAGATAAGCAGCACAGTCCTGGCCTTGAGAGCCCTCAAACCCAGAGGTGAGGTCTTGAACTCAGGCTGGGTGTGCGCTGAGGCTCAGGTAGGGAGTGGGTGGTGCTGGGTGGCTGGTCTGTTTTCTGAAGCAAAGGCCGAGGCTGGGGAGAGGCCAGAAGAAGGGTGGAGGTTTGCCTGGGGGCCTGAGGAGCCGTCTGTGGTTGGGGGTGGGAGCCTGGAAGGGTCTGGCTTTCCCATAGTCCCGGGCAGCTGTAGCCTGAAGTTCTGGGGCCCTCCTAGCTCCCCAGGGAACCCGCTGCTGCCCGGCCCTGGGGACCCAGGCGTCCTGGCGGGTGAGGGCGGGTCTCCGGCAGGTGCCCTGCCAAGCCTCGCAGCCTGCTCACCAGGAATGTTGCTGCTGAGAGATGGAAGATCCAGGTCGGGCCTGCAGCTCATCTCTCCCCTCCGGGAGGAGGAGGGGCCCAAAGATTCCTTCCTGCACCTGCCCTCCCATCTGGGGCAGGGCCCTCCTCAGCAGTGGGTGGGGCTGGGGGGCCCAGGACAGGCCTCTAAGGCTCCGTCACATGTCCTGGAGCCTAGCCCAGCCAGCAGTGGGCACCGGGGCACTCTGGAGGCAGAATGAGCCTGGTGTGGCAGAGGAGAGGCGGGGGTAGGGTGCTGAGGCCACAGGGGGCCCTGCATAGGGGCCTAAGCCTGGCCCTGGCCCCCACTGGCTCCCCCAGGGCAGAGGGTGAAGAGTTGGTTCTCTTCCATTATGGGAGCGTGATTTTATTCCACGTGTCACGGAGTCTGAGATTAACTTGCTCACCAGTCTGTGACAAACCCCTCACACCCAACACACACATACACACAGGCAGAGACACACGGAGATCCTTGGTCTCACAAAGGCACCTTCCACAGACACACATAAGCATTTCCATGCTACAACGCATGGCAGACTCTCACATGCAGATGCACAAGCACACACCGAGATACAGTGTGTAAAGATACACCGAGATCTAGATCCACAGTCTCCAAAGCACAACGTTCTCCCACTCACACTAAGGCCACACAGACAGAGATACAAACAGGCGGTCCAGGGGGCTGCTCGCAGCCCTACCTAGACATGCACAGATCAAGGACGCCCGGTGCCCCACAGGCACAGACACATAGACACACACAACCCCAGACACAGTCTTGTGGGCAAGCCTAGACCAACTGCCACACACACTGAGACAAAGGCCCAGATACATACAGAGACAAAGACAGGCACAGACACACAGCCGGCAGCACGCACACAAGCACAGGCGTGCACACCCGGACACAGACAAAGACAAATAAATGCCCAGAGGTTTTGCTGTGGACAAAATGTGAGGCGCACACACACATCTGGGCCTCCTGCTCGACCTCTCTACCTGGGGACGTGGTGATCTGGTGCCCGTGGCTCCAGGGAGAACGCTGAGGAACCTTCTGCTTGGTCAGAGCCCCCCACCCTGGGCCCAGGGCCAGCTCCCACCTCTGGCTCCCGGCCCGTGGCCGAGGCCATGCAGCCACACCCTCAGCAGCGCCCTGACATCCTACCTTACCCTCCGTGTCGTGCACACTCACGGTCACACCGTCTCCTCCTGCACGTGCTCACGACACCCTCCACGCCCGCACACTTATGGTTTCTCCCTCATACCCCCCTCAGGTGTCCCCTCCTTGTTGTCTTTCTCAATCACTGTCCCCACCCCCTCGCCCCGCAGACATGCACAACCTCCAGCACAGCCTTCGTGGCCCACACCCTCGCCTTCTCACGCAGACCCCCATGCACAAATAGAACGCACGGGCTCTCCGCCACAGACCCACAAGCCACGTACACGCGCTCCTTCACATACTTCCTCAGCACCGCTCTCACAGACTGATTCACAAATGCAGCACACTCACACACGCACACTCCCCCGCATACATCCCCACCGCCTTCTCACATGCGCGTGTGCGTGCACACACACACTTTCAGAGCCTCCCTCACACCATCACTTTCCTTCCTCTGTCTCTCACAAACACTCCCTCTGCCAAGAGCGTGGCTCTGCTGCAGAGCAGCCCCTGAAGTACTTGTCACTGTACTCCACCACGTCCTTGGCCTTCCTGGCCTCAGTCTCTTCCCTTCCACCTCCAGCCCTGCATACTGTGGCCTTGTATTCTTTTGCCATTTCTCTGTTTAGTCAACAAGAATATAGAGAGTATTCATTTATTCATTCAACAAATGTTGACTGAGCACTGATTATGGGTTAAGCATTGGGGATACTATGATGACACAGGTCCTTCCCTCGTAGAGCTCTCAATTTTGTGTCCAATTCGTTTGCTGCTTGTCTCATCTGACTAGAATGGAAGGTAACCCTTGATCTTGGATGTTGAGAGATGTGTAGGAGTTCACAGGAGGAAAAGTAGGGGAAGGATGTTCTAGGCAGAGGGCAAAGCATGTGCAGAGCCTACAAGTAAATCAAGGTACAGTAGGCTGGAAACTGAGGTGATGCTCAGAGACTAGAGGAGAAGCTGCAAAGAGGGAAGAAGCCAGATGTCACAGAGTTTAGATGCCATGCTCAGGGGTTTAGATTTTGTCTAGTGGGCCACAAGGAGTCATGGGAAGTCTTTAGTGACAGGACAGGGTGAGGAAATGATGGTGGTCTGACCTAGAAGAGGTGAGTGGGAAGGAAAGGAGACTCATTTAGGCACAAGAACCAGTGGGGTTCCAGTTCCAGAGCTGTGACCTCAGGAAAGTCACACAACCTCTGTGACCTGGGTCCATCACATGAGGATGGGAGACAGTACCAGAGCCGGGCTTATGGTATATGCTCGGTAAACAATAGGCATTATTGTCAGTTATCGGTAGGACACGGCAGGGCATCAGATGAGGAGGAGATTTTACTGAGCACCTACTGAGTGCTGGGTACTGCGCCAGGTGCTGGGGCCCAGAGGGGAGGTGGTCTGCGGCTTCAGGAAGCTCACACACCGTAACCACAGCTCACGTGGACAACAGAGCGCGGGGTGTGAGGGTAGAGGAAGCACCTCGGAAGGTTAGAGGAGCATGAGGACTCTGGGTGGCTCACGAAGGAGCTGGCATTGAGCCGGACCCTAAAGAGGCTGGTTGAACTTGGGCAGGCAGAGGTGGGAGAAGGAGCTTCGGGGAGAAGGAGCCCTGTGAACGACAGCCTGAGGGCAAGGGGTCTAATCCGGCTGTTGTGCGGGACACAGGAAGGGGGTGTCGTGGGATGGGATTATGGAGGCGAGACCTTGGTGGCCAGGCTAAGAGGGGGGGTCAGCACGGGGTGAGCTGCACTCTAGAAATCCCATGTTTTGGTGGTAACATGGAATGTGTCCATTAGAGACTCTGCTCCAGGCTCCGCCAGTAAGCCGTTGCCCTCTTCGACCTCAGTTTCCCCATCTGTGTGATGAGTTCAGTCTTGTTTAGGAGGGAGTTCCGGTATCATGTCCTGGGGCTGGCCTAGCCTACTTTGTTGGGCATCTTCTGGCCTGGGATTCTGGGTCTCAGCAGTGCTTCCTTCCTGAGCACCCTCAGCCAAAGAAAGGAGCAAAATGAGGGGTTCCCCAGAGGCAGGTTTTGGGCGCTGCAAATGAGGGGCCAGGAGCTCCACACGGAAGGGTGGGGTCTTTGGCTGGATCTGACTCCAAGCCCCAGAGGGAAACCAGAAGAGAATGTCAAGGTCCCTCTTCCCTCTCGCCCTGACCCGTGTGGTGGCAGATGTGGGCCATGTGCCCAGTCCCTGGTCCCAGGGGGTATCAGGACTATTCTGCCCACTGACAGAGGAGCGGGGCTTGGGTTCAAGAATGTGGCCCAGGGCTTAGAGTCCCCTGGGGTTAAGGAGCCAGGAGGCCAATCTTAGGGTGGCAGAGCCAAGTAAACGCCCATGGGTAACAGGGTTCATTTATATTTGGTGTTGCCAGGAGTTGTGGTCTAAGGCAAGTCCTGGTGACACCCAAAAAAATAAAAAATGAAAAAAAGTGCTGATTTTATAAAGACTGCTTTCTTCCATAGTTGACAAACTTATGATGGTACCGATGGTTGGATACTACTCTTAGAGATGAAAAAGGTCTTAAGGAATCTTCCATATTCCATTCACCAATCTGTGTTCTTGTTCAAAGCAAAATTAATTCCTTTCAAAATTAACGTATTAGCTTAATAATAATTTTTAATCTTAAAATAATCTATCTGTGAGAATGGGAATTTTGGGTAGGAAAAAGTGACAGAAGATGGGACAAAAAGAGAATTCATAGAAAGACAAAACAGAATTTTTTAAATGGTGGGTACAAACTTCTGTTTCCAACTATATCAGTTTACCTTAGGAAAACATACTAGAAAGGCCAGATAAATCATAAGCAACATTTGACTGTGAGCGTTAGAAAGCTACTGAGGTAGCCATGACCTAGAAAAGTAAAATAGAGAAAGAAACTCACTGAAGTGAGAACAATATTCTGCACATGCGTTTCTAGCCCAGTCATTTAGAAACTACTGATGAAGAGCAAAAGTCTGAGAAAGCAAACGTGGCTCCTAAGAGGTAGAAAAGCCAGTAGAACGTAGGACAATGTCATAGGACTAAGGAAACCAGAGTTGGAATTGAGAAATAACAAGGCAGCTAGAATTTTAAGGACCAAAATCACAGAGAGAGTAAAGATTCAGAGAACGGAGCTGCATTCAGCAACAGTGTTCCCTTGCAGTATTTTCCATGTATAAAAGGTAGACAAGACAAGATGCTAAGAAGTCAAACAAAAGCTAACTGAAGTCAAAGCAAAGACTTAGTTGGCTCATAATGCTGAAGAGACAAAATTGGGGTTCAGAACCTATGAAAGATTTGTGGCCCAATGGAAAACTAATGATACGAATTAGGACACTGGAAGTCTCTACATGTGTGTGTGTGTGTGTGTGTGTGTGTGTGTGTGTGTGTGTGTGTGTGTGTGTGTGTCTGTCTGTCTGTCTGTCTGTGTGTCTGTGTGTTAGGAAGGTTGATGCAACATCTACATTGAACCTTATAAAGAAGGAAAATGAGTATGAAGTTGGTCCAGGTGACTGAGGTGATCTTCCCCTACCTAAGAATAGGAAATTCTCTCCTCAAGAAAATACAGTTGACCCTGGAACAATGTAGTATTTAGAGCCGCTGATTCCCTGTGCAGTCAAATATCCACATACAACTTTATGGTCGGCCCTTCTTATCTGTGGTTCTGAATCTGAGGATTCAACCAACCACAGCTCATGTAGTACTGTATTACTTATTGAAAAAAAAATCCATGTATAAGTGGATCTGTGCAGTTCAAACCCAGGTTGTCCAAAGGGCAACTGTAATGTCATTCAGATTCTCTACAACTTGTCATATCCCAAGTCTGGTATTCACTGAAGAACCACCAAGACTACCAAGAAAAGGAGAATTAGAATAAAAAACAAAACAGAATCAGAATCATAGATGACCTAAACATTAAATTTCATACATATTTTGGTAAATATTATCAAGGTCAAGAAAATAGATGACAAGGTGAAGAATTTAACTTGACAACTAGAAACTAGAAACTGATTGAAGTTGAACTGATAGAGTTAAAACTTATACGAAATTTAAAACTCGGTAGTGGATTGGACACAGGTAAAGAGAGGTAAGTGAACTGGAAGATAGAGTAGTAACAATATAAAGACTAAAGCACGGGAAACGAAAAGAATAAAAAGTACACATAAGCGCATTTGAGACATATGGGCCACAGTAAACATTTTTATCATATGTGTAAACTGGAGTCCAAAGAAAAAAGGAGAGAGAGATTGGGATGAAAACAATATTTCAGAAATATTAACAGCTGAGAGTTCTCTAAAACTAAAAGGAATATATGGAGCCTTAAATTCAACAAGCACTAAAAAAAAAGCAACAAGAACAAATACAAAGAAAACCACACCTAAGATCACCACAGTACAATTCATGAACAGCAAAGAAAAACATGACATCTTAAAAGCAGCCCAACGAAAAAGAGAGAGATTACTTTCAAAGGAACAATAGGATTAAGATTACAGTTTACTTCTCAGCGAAACTGAATGGATACTAGAAAATAATGGAATAACATTTTTAAGTGCTAAAGAAAAGAGCTGCCCATTGGGAATTCTAGAGGCAGAGAAATTGTTGTTTGGAAGGAGAGATGCAATAAGGAAATTTGCAGACAAACAAAATTTAGAAAATATTTTCTCATCAGAACTGACTGAATTAAATTATAAAGGGAGACCTGCAGGCAGAAGGAAGATTATCACAGATGAAAATAAGGACTTTATAAAGAATTATGTATAACAGAAAGGATAAATAAGTGGATAAACCTAAATAAAATCTAACAACACAAAAGGGTAATAATAAAATATATCAAAAATTAGAATGCATTAAAACAAATGGAAGAGGAAAATATAGTAAAAGAAATGTAAGATTTCAGCATTGCCTGAGAAGCAGTAAAACAGCTAATAAGTCATGGTACATGTGTAACTGCTACTTATATAAAAATAACAAGCTAATACAAGGCAAAACGGAATTTGAAGAAATCTCAAAGGAAGAAAGAAGAGCAAAAGGAACATAACAAGGTGGGACAAATAGTAAACAAGGAGTAAACGATCTGTAAGAAAATACATTAACTGTAAATACTCAAATGACAAGGATTATTGAAACAAACAAAAAACCTAATTCTATGCCACCTACAAGAGACAAGAGTCAGATTGAAAATGAAAGGATTCAACAATTATGTCATAACAACAATAAGTAAAATTGAAGAAGATTTTTTAATGTTAACATAGATTTGAAAGCAAAAAGTATCACTGGCGATAATGCAGGATAATAAAACCCACTGTTACTTTACAAGCAATATATTATAAATCTAAACTTCAATGCAATATATGAAGGGAAATTCCAAAAATCTAAGTAGAAATAGAAAAATCTGAATTACCTAGATCAGTAACATAGAACCACAACAATAAATCAGCAGATTATACAAGATCTGAATACCATCATTAAAACTTTGGCCTAAATTTATATAAAACACTGTACCAACAATGATGGAATATATATATCCCGCAGAAATTTTTAGGTGCACATGGCACATTTATAAAATTGACTATATTCTGGTTATAAAACAAGACTCTGAATAAGCAAGAAATTTAAAACTATATAACCAATATTTTAGCAAATAGTTGGATATTAAAGACATACTTCTGATCATTATGTAGGTCAAAGATAAAGTTGCAATGGGAATTAGAATTTTATTAATTGAATGATAATGAAAACATGCCATAACAAAACCTGTGGGTTGCAAATAAAGCTGTGGTCATAGAGAAGTTTATGTATTCCAATTATACTCTCTAAATGTAAAAGGGAAAGGAATAAAGCAACTAGAAGATAACCTATCACCCTGAGGTAGGCAGCTCCTGAACTGTACCTGGTGGGGAAGGCAGGGCAGAACTTCAGGAGGCCAGCTGAGAGCACGGTGAACACCATGTCAGGAGCAGTCTCCAAGAAAGAGAATTTAATGTACAAAGGGATGACTAAAATATATTTAAGAGCTAGCACCCTGACCCTTCTTAAGGATGACTTACGTTGCTGGGGAAAAAATAAGAAGTGCTCGATGTAGCAGGTGAATAGCTTTATAATTCCCAGGAGAATCTTGGTACCAGGACCACACAATGAAGAACTTGGAGTCCCCATGGCTAATCCAGCAGAGAAAAAAGGAGGAACAGAGATGCGAGAGAAAATAAAGGGAACTCTTGGTGCAATTCGGTGCTGCTGCATGCCCAAGTCCAGGTATGTGCTCTGTCTCTCCACATCTTAAATAAAAGCCACCATGTTCCTCAGTCTTTCAGGTACTTAGAATTTCTCTTTAGAACCTGAAAATGGGGTCAGGTTTCCGGTCTGCATTGCTAGAGTACAAAATAGAGGCAGGATGTTTGAAATAGTTCTCCATCTGGCAGAGGAGGCCTTGAAGCTGTGAGCCACTCGCTGCAAACCAGCAGGACATGAAGGATTCTTGAGCAGATCTGAAGCTACTGGGAGGCCTTTGAGGAGTTAAATCCCATAGTAAATACTGTACCTTCAATGGCCCCTTCTCCCTCTCTGTCCAGTCTTCCTCCACTCCCGTGGGGGCCCAAAGGGGTTTAATGAGCACTCTTTGACTTGTACTTGGTGGTCCCAGAACTTGACGTGGGCTTGGAGACTTCCAGGAAAAGTCTGCCTTCCATCTACTGGCTTGGGTTTCTTGGGCTCTCTGCTCCAGGCTAATCCCTTCAACCTGCTTTTCCCATTTCTGCCAATAATCCCCCTCTCCAGACCTTCCTAATGCTCTTCTGGGGCAGGGGGAAGACTTACTGAGGGCAATGTTTATTTCTAGAGGGAGAGGTGACCACATGACTTCACACTGGTCGTCCCCTTGATTATTCAGTTTCTGTCTAGATTAGTCGTGGGTGTTTGTGCACCCCAGCCTCACCCCCGGGAGGCTTTAGAACACTGTCCTTATCTCAGCACTGAGCCTCTCTCTAGCCTCCTTCCCTCTCTCTCCTTACCCATCTTTACCCACAGACTCGCAGGCTTTCTGGACCTCAGAGGAAGATAAGCACTTCACAGAACCTCTGCTACAGAACCAAACATATTGAAATGACTCTTTACGAAGATACTGAAACAACAGAAAAAGAATACATGATGATTGTTTCTCCTGAGGGTTCAGTTACCTAGGGGGCCTTTAGCAAACTTTGACTGATAAATCTAACCTTTCCTTCCTTGGCAATAGTTGATAACACTGTGAGGAAAACAAGTTAGAGAATGGAAAAACAATATTTGGATTTCAACGAAATAATAAAGATGCAGGGACTATCTTTGACTTTTGCAAGGTAAGAAGAGAGTTTACATTTTGATTATTTGATGGCAGGAATCGCTTTTACAACAGGGCCAGTCTGCATGATGCATTTAAAAATCAACCTTTTCAAATATAGCCATAACCCCCACAAGATTTCTTGATTTCTCTGGGGTCAGATAAACTGTCACATTTCACAGTGGTGCCCTGTACATGAAAATGATAAACATAACCTGGAAGCACGGCAGTGGCTAAAACTATGGAGCTGGCAGCCATTCGCTGAAAGGATTTTTTGCTTTTAATTCATTGCATAAAATGCTAATGTCCAAATTCAGGCAGGTAGCTCTTACCAACCATCAAGAGCTTCAACCCTGCTAACAGCTAAGTATGCACTTTTAAACCCTACTTTGACTGCTCCAGAAACTTACTGGGTTTCGTTAATGCCTCTGTTACTATTTCCTTTGTGTCGTTTTCTTTTTCTTTAAAAACACAGCTGTGTGATCTTGGGGAAGTTATATTATTTCCTTGAGACTTGGTTGCCTTCTCTGTGCATATCTGGGTATAATTTTAGTATTGCTCAATAGAATTTTTGGTGATAATGAAAATATTCTATATCTGTACCATGCAATGCAGTATTCAATAGCTACATGGAGCTAATAAACATCTTTGAAATATGGCAAATGCAACTGAGGAACTGAATTTTTAATCTTATTTTTAAATTTGTTTAAATATCAATAATGCCATGTGGCTAGCATCTGTTGACAGTACAGATCTACATAATATTTTAAGGACACTCTCCACTCAAAAACTCTACCATTCATTAACTCAACCTAAATATTTTTGCCCTCTGACAAACAAAAAATAATTTATGCTTCCCTTGAAATTTTCTGTCAAGACCTTTATCAGTTTGGGGACATTATATTCTTAAAATTGACTTTGCTTTATGAAACTTTAATAATGCTGGAGTTTCCTGCCCTTGGTAACACCTTTGTGTTGATGGGAAATATTGTGGATGATCAAGGACCATTTCAAGAGATCATGGAGAGAAACCTCCTTCTGGATTTAATTTCATTATGAGGATGTCAAAATGCTACATTACTTAAAATAAAACCCGTACCGTTTTTATGCTAAGTTATAGTCTACATGTAGATGGAAAAATGTTAAAAAGATTTTTAAAGAACTGCGCATCTATTTTTGAAGCTGATTTGCCTCTTCAAGGCTTGCTAGCACTTTATCCATCTCAGTGCTATTTCACTTAGTAAACAAATGCAGTTGCCATAATTGCTGCTTAGGTGTCCGTGTTCCCTTCTAGGCTATATGTTTTTGAAATTAGATACAATATTTATATCACAGGCCCTATGTATAGCACAATATCCACTGCTAATTCAGATTGTGTTTTAAGATATGAGACAAAATGTAAGACTTTTATTATAGTCATAAACATCTAGCAAACCAACCAGAAAATAAATGCTAGTTTTCAGTTGGTTGGCCGAGAACAAAAAAGTGAAGAATACCTAATGCAAAACCATATCTCTAATAACTACTGTTGGATTTAGAGCACACACATGCTAAAAAATATCTTCTTATCAAAGATCTGAGGTTGGACCTGAAAAAATTATATCAGAAGTGAAAATAATCATGTGGTCTGACCAGCGTGGATCACACAAAGTAAGTGTATACTATGTATAAAGTAGATAACTACGAGGTCCTGCTGTATAGCACAGGCAACTATATTCAATACCTTGTAATAACCTATAATGGAAAAGGATCTGAAGAAGAAATACATATATCGGAATCACTTGGCTGTACACCTGAAACACAACATTGTCAATCAACTATACTTCAAGTAAAACAAAACAAAACAAAAAACTAAGTGTAAAGGGAAGTATAGTTTTATAAATTCACCTCTGATATCCAATGGACCAACTGAAAGAAAACAGAAACTACAACTATCTAGGAGACAGGACATGGCCGGCAAACCAGGCCGTTACCCTCGGTAACGGTCATACCTGCCAAAAAATATACAGACTAGCCTGCATTCATGAATACATAGGAATTCTTCATTTATCTGGCATTGTTAGGCAATGAGGTATTGTATGTTAGGAGAAGTTTTTTTAAAATGACAAATTGAAGAGGAGTTATTTTAACCTTCACTCGGTAATGTTTTTCTAAAATTAAGAAATGTATCTACTGGTGTATCTAATGTTTCCTTGATAACTCGGGGTCATCAGTTCAATCAACGTTTGCATGAATAATGCAAATGGAAACAAGACAGGCATGCTTACTGAAACTGAAAATGACATAGCAATGGCTGGAATAACTGATGAGAGAGCAAGAAAAAAGCAAAACTGAAAACAAACCGTGATCAGGAAACAATCAGTCAAGTTCTGACTTTCTGTACTTAGTTTCAAAAAGAGATACCACAAATCCCAGCGAGAGACTCCAGCATCATTAGCTGTCTTTCTGCTTTGTTTCCACCTTCCTTTCCTTTTCCTTCTACCCTAGATTGTTCCAGGAAGTGTTTATAGCTCCTTGCAAGACAAATTCTAATACTTGCTTTCTCTCACACAAACTTCACAATATGTCCATGTGGTAAATGGTGTGGAGGTAAAAGAGAATTCATCACAGGGACAGCTCCTACGAAAATAAAATTAGAAACTAGCTTCTAAACATGCAGAGAGAAGGGCGTGGTGTCAGGCACTAATTTCCTTGCGAATTCCTCTCCATTTCTAATAGACGTTCTTCTTTACCAAGATCCCTTTTTATTGGTGTCCTGTTCCAGACTGCTCCACTCCGCCCATCCTCATCCTGTAAAATACATTCACACTCTTTTGTGACCCTACTTATTTGCCCATTAAATAATCAATCATAGAACTGTCGGAATTAAATACAGAGTGAAATTAAAATACTGGAGTCACTTGGAGGGTTCAAGCAGCTCCACCAGAAAATACTGGGCATGGATTTAAAAGAGGCTGCGTGGGACTTGCTCTTGTCCATGTTCTTTCTCAAGAAGTATCTGAAATAAGCCTAAATTCAGAGTTAATCAGACTGGCCTGCTTTCTCAGGTGGACTGGAATTCTGCTCTTTCCTCTCAACTCCCTGATGTCAGTGGTACTTTCCGGAGAGGAGGTGGACTTCTCTGCCTACTGCAGAAGCTCAGTTCCCCCAGGACCCACTCCCCATCTGAATCCCACACTGGAGGCCAGATGCCAGCCTTCCCAGAACATTCGTGGCCTCCTTTCAGTTTTTGACCTGCTCAGATTGAGTCCCTCTAGACTCTTTCTGGAAACCTGATCTTCAACCCCTTTCCCTGACCTCGATGGTTACCTTCCTACTTTAGGCCTCAGGTGCTTTAGCTATAAAATGATATAGTTGCCCTTAATTCTAAAGTCTTCTTTCTAAAGCGCTACAATGTGGTGGCTCCTTGAAAATGTTTCTCTTTGCTGGTTTTAATTTTGTAGAGAATTAAAACCCCAGCCACTCTAAAAGACAGTAAGTTACATTGGATAAGGAAAGTGTGCTTTTGTAGTTAGATTAACAGGGATGGAAGACGACTTAGTATGTTTTAAGATACTCATGATCCGTTCTCGTGAGAGTCGGGGAAGAAGGGGAAGAGAGTTAATAAAATACCAAACAATTGTGACAAATTAAGTTCACCAAGATGTAGGTGATTAGTTACTACTTGAATAAACCACACAAATCCAATCCAAGTTTTCCTTTAGTTTTCTAAGAAGGATCCCAGTGAACTGAGTCCCATGTTCAGTGACTCCACGTTCAATGGCTTAGTCTTTAAAAACTGTTACGTTGCTGGAAGCAGAAATATTGCCCAGCAGTCCTAATTGATGTCTACCTATCACGCACATTTGAAATACATTTATTACTTTGCCTGATCTCAGTGTAATACATTCTAAAGGGGCAAAGAGCACACGAAAAGTTATGGAGTCTCCATCTTCTACACTGAAGTGTGCAATAAATTACATATTATTTGGCCGTGAAATTCACAAGCCATAGAAACCACGCCATTAGCAATGTATACAGTGGTAAACAGCAGGTAATGAGAATGATATAAAACCAAACAGACTGTGTAGGTTGGCACTGCTGCCAATAAAGCAATTATTAAATGCATTCATATGCATCTACGCTAGGTAAGCTCTTTAGGGCAATTGATAGGAGTTCTACATACCTGTCAGGATATTATATATAGCCCACTTTCTATGGCGTTTATTCAAAGACGCTGAGAAAGGGTTACTCTGGGTAAATTCAGACCTTTTCTCAATATAGAATTTGGTCAACATGCATTCTGAACAGCAAAATTTCACAGTATTTTCCTACACTAATTGCCACCTCAGCAAATGCAGGATTAAGTATAATGGATTATAAGAAGTTAGAAAGGAAAGATGGAAGAAAAGAAGGAAGGTAGAAAAAAGGTGGGTATGGAGTACTTCAACATTTATGTAGAGTGGACCTAAAACTAACCTGAGGTTTCCCTGAATTATTAGCATATGCTATAGAAACTTAAATGAAAAAATAAAAAAATCCAGCAAGGGAAACTCAAAGATTCTTTGCTTTTTCACTTTACTGCATATACACGTCCATCTTAAACAATCTATATGCTTATATCCAACAAGAGAGCATTGTTTTGCAAGACTGTTTGGGTTCTATCAGCATGTAGAGGTCAGACAACTCAACTTTAGCAGAGTCAGCTTTCAGGTGAATAATTGTTTCTTTCAGGTTGCGAGCATTTGAATTCTCCAGAAATGTTTCCCAAAATATGAAAATTAAAAGAGTCCTAGGACAGCGTCCTTTAGAAGTTTTATAGTATCAAGGGTTTTGGAGGAGGAGTATCCTTGTCCATTATCAACACAATGATTCCAAGCAGGTCAATTTTTGCTGAGAATATTATATAACAGAACCCACTTCACCTCCATTATACTGACAATGATCTTCCTTACTTCAACCTTGTGCTTCTTATAAAGTTGAAAATACTGAGCCAAGAACAGACAGTGACAATGCCAGAGACTCAGATGTACCTATAGGTGCCTTCAGACAACATCAGCCACCCAGGCTAAAGTCCTGGTTTAAAACATCCCAACATGAATGAATCTCAAAAGCCATATGCTGAGCAAGTGAAGCCAGATCAGAAGGGCACCTACTGTATTATTCAACTTACATGAAATTGTAAACTGGGCAAAAGTCATCTCTAAAGATAAAAAACAGATCCGTGGTGGCCTTGGGGTGGGAGATGGGGATACTTTTGCAAAAGCCTAGGAGGAAACTTTCTAGGGTTTTAGAATTGTTATCTATCTTTATGGGGGTGCTAGTTATACAAATGTATATATTAATTAAAAGTCACTGAGCCGTTGACTAAAAATGTCTGCATTTTATTGTATGTAAATGATACCTTAATAAGGTTGATTACAAAATGAACCAAAACCAAAACAAAGCAGAAGAAAAACCTCTCAAGACCTTAAAGAAAATACACTGTTTTCTTCCAGGGTACCAGATTGGAAATGAGGCATTGGTCTGTTCTACCCTCAGATTATCCTTAGGATTATCTAGTCTATTTTAAAGCACTAGAGTCCCCTATCAGGAAAACTCACCCCACGTTTAATTACGTTGATTTCTTCTGTGCCTCTTCTCCCAGCACAGTGAAGCCATTCACGGAAGAAAAACCAGCTTTTTCCAACTTTGCATCACCATATATTATTTGCAAAGCTATTATTTATAGAATAAAATTTGGCTACACTTTGTAAAAATCTAGCTTTTTGAGGCTTACAAATCTTAACAGTTAACCTATTGCCTCCACTGGAATTTGGAAAAAAAATTATATTGAAAATGAATAGCTGAGAATTGACATTTTTGCTTTTTGTGATTTTCTCTTCCCCTAAGATAGAAGTGAGTAGGAATGAGAAACACATACATAAAGAAAAAAAATTATCTTGCTGCCTTTGCATGGTTATAATTTATAGGAGGCCCTTTTCAACAATAATCTATTATCAGAATCAATAAAATATAATCTCCATGAAGGCCAGGCCAGGATATTTGTCTCTTTTTCAGCAGATTGCAATACAAACCACATTCATGGATATGCTTCTTGATGATCTTTGTAATACTGGAACAGTTGCCCATTTCCTCATGCCTCTTCACCTTAACTTCAACCTGGTTTTTCACCAATGACCTCACATTTCCTTCTCTATCACTTGGTTGTGGGCCTCTTTTCCAACTCCAACTCCAACTCCCATTTCACTCTGGAACCAAAGGAAGACTCACACCTTCCTGCTTTTTAGTGATACCTCAAGGTCATTTCCATATTGTGATCACCCTGAAGAATAGCCAGACAATTGTTATTTCAGAGCCATCTGACAGTTTGTAGCTCTAAAAATTAACTAAGGACCGCATTTGTCAAAAATATCCTAGTTTAAGATTTTGGTAATACAGCAACAGTAATCGCGAAGTCACTTATGACAATCAGTGTGGGAAGCACCCTCCTTCAGGAAGATCCTTTGCCATACAATACTCTTTCCCTGTCGGGTAATAAGGAAGAATGGCCGTGGAAAGTAACCTTTTGTGGAAAGAAATACTTGGCTTCGAGAAGCCAAGCAGTTCATATCTTTTTCTTAAATTAGATTCCCCATTAATTACTTTATCCACAAAGAGGTAATTATCAGAGTTATGTAAGCAATTAAGGAGATGCTACTCCACATTCTTTCAGCTTGTTGACCTTTCTCACTTTATTTCATGTGGCTATCTGAAACATCAGTGATTTACATGTCTGTCTTTTTTTTTTAACAGATTTCTGTGTGTGTGTGTGTCCCCATGATGAAAACATCATTAAAGTAAAATATCATGAATAGACTCTTAAGAAGCAGAGTCTACTGAAAGTCCTGGAAAATATGAAAGCACTAATATTCATGGACAGCTCTACACTCTGAAAGTTACTCCAAATGTTGTTGACCTCTCTTTTGTCTAGGAGTTTTTCATATTTTCTACCATGATCATTTGTTAGTTTTATAATTACATAATAAAGGCATTACATCATACAATCTTTTGTTATCCATTGCAGTTTTAAAACTATTCCTTTCTTTGTCCTCAGCAGATATGTCATAGATTATTAGTACACAAGCAAAGACTTTCAATGTAACAGTACTTTATAGTGAGAAGAACTGTACTGAGCTATCTCTAGCCTAAGACAATGCACTAGGAAAGCACTAGGAATTCTTAAGCACTAGGAATACAGAGACGATCAAGGGGCAAGTTCCTTGCCTTCGAGTATACATGATCATTATAGCAAATGCTTAAATAGCACTTAGTATGTAACTCACCACAGCAGTCTTATTATCCTCCTTTTTAATAGGTGAGCAGAGGAATCCACAGGGAAGTCATAGGGTAAAGCCAGAATTTGAACCTAGGTAGACTAGTACACTCTCCACGGCTTTAACTACTACATTTATATATATATATATATATATATATATATATATATGTATGTATATATATATATGTTTTATATATATATATATATATATATATATATATATAAACTCCAAGTATTCCAAAGTTACAAAACACTTATCTACCAAAACTCAAAAAGGAGCACACAAACTTGCATAGAAAATAAACATGTAAAAGTTCATAAATAAACCACAATATAACCTGCTCCACATAATATACTGACTGCAGTGTCCTGGGCCTCTCCCATCCTTAGGTAGCTGGAAATTACAACAAAATAATACTTTTCACCTTTGGAAGCCACACCATCTCCCATACCAACCAACCAATTACTTCCTTAGAGAGAATAGGAAATTAACCTGAATATCATAAAAAAAAAATATATATATAGCATTACTGATGTAGAATCTTTGTTTAAAGACAATAACTTCAATAGCAGAGGGAACTTTACCATTGCAGGCTTCCGATAACCTCTATATTTCTCAGATTTCATGCTAAATCATAAAATGCCATATTGTGTCTGAAGCTATTTTTTCAATAGTCCATTTTCTTAAATGGACTAGCAAAGCCGTAAATACTGAGGAACATTTTGGCTCCCAAATCCTAAAGCCATTCTGATTATGCCTGGGTGATCATGGGGACGTCATCGGAACTACCAGAGGACTGGCTGAAATACCAGTGTTCTGGCCAGCTTACAAATTAGAAATTATACAGAATCCAATTTTATTTTTTTGTTAAGTAATTCCTATGAGGCTGTTGGGATGTCAGTGTAAAGTCCTTTCATGTGTAATCTTTATCCATTAGATAGGGAACAGTGCCAATCCCCGTCATAAATACTTTCACAACCTGACACTGAAAATCCATTGCAGGGCATAGGACCTGCAAATAGGAGGTGAATCACACACATCTACTCATTCAGACAATCCACAAATATTCATTTTTAAGTGTACTATATGCCAATAATGTACCAGCCTCTCAGATGCTAGACCATGCTAAATGCTGAAACAGACATACTCAGTTCGGGTCCTCCTGGAACTTATTACCTACAGAAGTGCCTTCATTGTAAATGGTCAGGTCTCAGCCAATGCTATTATCATCAGCAGGTGACCAAATGATACAGCTTGCTTTCTAAACAAGCTCCACACTGTTTGCTTTCAACATATTTGCTTTCCTTCAAGGCACATAACCCAGTGGTCAGTTTCTCCCAGTTAGTGAGGTTTGGGGAAAAGGTACCCAGTGAACAATTCCTCATGGCCTCACTCTTTCCTCACACTCTCCTGTGTGCTTTTGAGCTAAAGAGACCTGGATTAAAGTCATTTGTTCTAACCTTATTATTTTAAAATACGGCTGGCTGCTCCTGCTTTGAGGATTTCCACTGGACCAACAGAGCAGCAAAGCAGCACTGAATCAGAAGCAGGTAAATTTCAAAATGACAGCTCTAAACATATCCACTCTCCTTTTGTTCTCCTCCTATCCCTTTGCTCTGAACACCTCTGCCCTGAGGCTTTGCCTTTACCCTTCTCTGATTACTGCTCCAAAAGGGTTTCCAAGAGCAGGGAGTATTTATGGCTTCATTTGCTCCCAAGTCCTTGGTGGAAAAGGATGCTTGCTTCCTGATTCTTACTAATTCCACACTCACATCATCAACACAAAAATCATCATTAAAAAAAAATTTCCTCAGCTTCATATTTCTTCTGGGCCAACACTGAAAGAATATTTTCAAAGAAACAATATCCTCTCTCCTTTGCTCTTCTGAGTTTCACGTTCTTACCTCCAGTCTCATTTTCAACCCTTATGGGATGCATCACAAAAACAGAAGAAAGTTCATTGTGCTTTCCTGTACCAGCTAATTATTCTAATTTGTTCTGTCTCTACCGAACAGAATGCGAAATCAACACAAAGCCTGATTATGCGACCTCTTCCAAGGGAATGGTCTGAGAGTTGTCTACTTACTAATGAAGCTCAGTGTGTATTAAGGGTTGACTGAAGCAATCATCAGGAATTTTCATCCCTTAAATTAGTCTTTTCTACCAGATGCACATCTTTCATTTCGGATAATATAACTTTTAAGTTCAGGATACAACTGGACAAAAGAAAAGAAAAAAAGGTAACCAACACAACATTTCCAGTAATAACACAGTAACAGCTATCATCCTTCCCTGAGGAATTCAGCCTACTTTATGGACACAATTTAGTACAAACTCATAAGAAAGCTAACAAAGCCCCAAACCACTTCACAAGAGCGTAGAGAGGTAAAGGTCAGAAATTATTACCGCCAGACCCAGCAGACAATGGCACCTACCGGAAAGAGCACAGGACAGGAAAACCTGGAAGCCTGTGTTCCAGTTTCGGTTATTCCTTTAAGCACTAGTACGATCTGAGTGAACTCAGCCTGCCCTGCTTTTTCCGTTTATAAAAACCTACATCATCCTCTCAGTAGAATGAAATGCCACATCTGAAAAGTTGCAGATCTCTTTAGGAAAGAAAAAAGCTCATGCTTTCCAACCAAAATGGAATAATTCAGTCAATGGAGACTTGATAAAAATTTGCCATAAAGCAATTGTTTACTTGAAATCTATCTTTTGTGGTATATTTATTGGGGTAAGGAGTGTAAGCAAATCATAATTAGAGTTACCGATTATTCCAGAAATCAAGGTCATTGAGTTCAGATTCCAACTTTGACCCTGACCCAGGCTTACAGAGATGTAAGATGTCCCAATACCTCATACCCACCATACATGGGAGAAACAAGGTATGCAGACAGATCCTCTTATAAATATCCCATATGTAGTGGTTTTAATACAGGGTCTCAGATTCACTGCCATTCTTCGCATCCAGATGTGGGTGTTTTCCCTTGAATTTAGGCAGGCTTTCCATGGCTTCAAACAATAGAGCAGGGGTCAGTAAATTATGGCTGGTGGGCCAAGTCTAGGCCTCTACCAGCTTTTATAAATGAAGCTTTATTGGAACACAGCCATGTTCCTTAGTATATGTATTGTTTGTGTCTGTTTTCACATCACAGCAGCAGAGCTAAGTAGTTGCAAAAGAGACTGTATGGCTTGTAAAGCCTAAAATATTGACTGTCTGACACTTTATGGAAAAAGGTCTCCAACGCCTGCAATAGTATATAATGAAAGTGATGCTATGTAACATCTAAGACTAGGTCATAAAAGGTCATGCAGCTTTTGCATGATTCTCGTGGAATGCTTCAACCCTGGACACTCATTCTCTTGGGATACTCTATCTTGAATCCTAACTACCACGTTATGAGAAGTCCAAGCCACCTGGGCAGCCATCTATAGGCACTCCAGTCAACAGTCCTTGTTGGGCCCAGTCTTCAAGGGCCAGACATGTGAATTAAAATTATCTAGATGATTCCAGCTCCAGCCATCCGAATCCTCATGAGCTGAGGTTTCAGATATCAGTCATGGCGTAGAGACAAGCCATCTCCTCTGTGTACTGTTTGAATTGCTGACCCACAAAATCTGGGCACATATTAAAATTTTTGTTTATTTCACCACTAAGTTTGGACTTCTTTATTATGTAGCAATAGATAACTATAGCACTGTGTCTGTACACAGGAGATCTACATTTCACAGAGCACAGATTTTTAGATGTGAATGTTGACTGCTCAATTTCTAAGAAGAACGTATACACACACATAGGTACAAAATGTTTATGCATATGTAAATATTAGACCTATATAAACTAATCTATATTATCCATAAAATGAGGGGGCCTTGATAATGGCTAACATTATTTTTCGGTATTTATTGTGTTCCAAGAACTGATAAATTCTTGCATTGTATGAATTTTCTCTTTCACCCTCATAGCAACTCCCTGAGAGAAGTAATGGTATCTCTATTTTATAGATGAGAAAACTGAGGCAAAAACAGATAACATGCTCAAGAGTACTCAACAAGTAAATTTTAGAGTCAAGATTTGAACCCAGGTTCTCAAGTTTTAGATCCCTTACTCATACTCACCAAGCTATATACTGAGGAAGGGGATGAAAGCTGACACCATTACCTCATGCTCAAGAAGTTAGACAAACTTAGCAGGTATGGTTGAAAGAAGACAGAACTTGGAGTCGTAAGTCCAGAGCCTGAGTTATGAGATGAATTCTCCTCTCATCTAGATATAGGTTTGTTTTTAGAAAATGAAGAAGGTCACTGCATATTTTGATTGTTAATTTCTGTACTTAATGATTACCAAAGAATGGAATTTTACCAGGGAGCTATTTTGCAATGACATAAATTATTGATTCAAACTCAAACTTTTATTATAAATTATTGATTCAAAATCAAATCTTTATTAAGTCTCCCTTGCATCAGAAGTTTTTCCCACTCTTCATTTCTTTGAAACCCTTTCCTGTCTACTCTTGGCCAAAGCTTGAAGCCTAATTTAACACTTGGAAATAAAATAATGAAATAGTCATAACACAGCAATTCCAATGCCTACTGAAATGGAAGCTCTCAATAATTTTTCAGATAATTTAGGAGATTAAAAATATTTACATCATAGATGCAAAGACAGAAGTTACTTGTGTAATAAATGGTGAGACAAAAAGTTTCTGGTCAAGTAGATTTGTTTATATATGATCACTAATCTGAGTTCTACCCCTGTGCTAAAACCCAGTGACAGGTTGCATACAGCTTCTAAAGGGATAGTTCAGTGCATTGGGTCAAATTCATGCCATAAAATGTGGTATTAATAGTAGTACTAGAAGACAGAGTGACTGTCTTCTTTGGGACATAGATGAAGACCCCAAGATAGACAATATCAAGGACAAATTATGTAGAATAAGATATTATCTCAGTCCTTGGAACATGTCATCCAGGATAGAACAAGAAGTAGATTTATTATCAAGTACATGAAGCCAGAGACAGTAAGCAATGAGTGGTAGTTGGTTAAAATAGACAGGTTTTAGAAGTAGAGGCACGGATGTAGAAAACAAACTTAGGGTTACCAGGGGATTGTGGCGGGGAGGCTAAATTGGGAGATTGGGACTGAAATATACACACTACTATACATAAAATAGATAACTAGTAAGAACCTGCTCTTCTTATTAGCCCAGGGAACTCCATTCAGTACTCTGTAATGGGCTATTTGGAAAAGACTCCAAAAAAAAAATAAAAGTGGGGCTTCCCTGGTGGCACAGTGGTTGAGAGTCCGCCTGCTGATGCAGGGGACACGGGTTCGTGCCCCGGTCCGCGAAGATCCCACATGCCGCGGAGCGGCTGGGCCCGTGAGCCATGGCTGCTGAGCCTGCGCGTCTGGAGCCTGTGCTCCACAACGGGAAAGGCCACAACAGTGAGAGGCCCGCGTACTGAAAAAAGAAAAAAAAAAAAGTGGATATATGTACATGTATAACTGATTAACTTTGCTGTACACCTGAAACTAACACAACACTGTAAATCAACTATACTCCAATAAAAATTTTAAAAAAAAAAAGGTTTTAAGAACCATAGTCAGGGAGCAGTGTGGATTGGAAAGACCTGGCAAGAAAAATTTCTGCATCCTCAGACAATGCTCCCCAAGCTGGCTATTGCAAGGGTGAGCATTTAAGAGATCTTTGACCTAAGGAGGACATGAGATTAACAATCTATCCCAATGTGCATGAATTATTCTCCTCGGTGCTATCAGAAATCAGATGGCATCCTAGAGCAGGGGTCAGCAGATCTTCTTTGTAAAGGGTCAGATAGTAAATATTTTGGATTTTCTGTACCATACGTCTCCATTGCAACTGCCCATCTGCTGCTGTAGCACAGAAACAGCCATGCACGATACGTTAATGAATGAGTGCGGCTGGGTTCAAGCAAAACGTTATGTACAAAACCAGGAGTCAAGCGAGATCTGATCAGTGGGCCAGAGTGTGCGGACGCCAGTTCTGGGTCAGTGTTCACAGCTGAATGAGTCATGAGGCCTTAAGTTCCAGTTCTCATTGTACTACTTTCTACCTGGGTGAACTTGGGTTCATCCTTTTATTTATATGGGCCACTGTATTAGTCAAGGTTCTCCAGAAAAACAGAACCAACAGCATGTGTATACAATGTGCCCATATATACTGACAGATATAGATCTAGATATCGATATTGATACCTAGATCTATATCCATATCTATATAAAGATAGAGAAAGAGAGAGAGATTTTAAACAATTGGTTCACACAATAATAGAGGCTTGGTAAATTCAAAATCTGCAGGTTAGGCTGTCTAGAGACTCGGAAGAGTTGCAGTTCAATTTCTGTAAGTCTTCTGGCAGAATTCCTTTTTGTGACAGGGAGGTCAGTCTTTATTAAGAGCTTCACCTGATTGGATGAGGCCCATGCATATTATGGAGGATAATCTGCTTTACTCAAAGTCCACCACAAATTTAATTATGAATTTCATCCAAAAACACCCTGGTGGCATAGTGGTTAAGAATCCGCCTGCCAATGCAGGGGACACGGGTTTGAGCCCTGGTCTGGGAAGATCTCACATGCCATAGAGCAACTAAGCCCATGCACCACAGCTACTGAGCCCGTGCACCTAGCGCCCATGCTCTGCAACAAGAGAAGCCACCGCAATGAGAAGCCCGCACACCACAACAAAGAGTAGCCCTCGCTTGCTGCAAATAGAGAAAGCCCATGTGCAGCAACGAAGACCCAATGCAGCCAAAAATATAAATAAATAAAACATAAAAATTTTTAAAAACACAAAAACACCATCACAGAAATATCCAGAATAATATTTGACCAAATAACTGGGCATGGTGGCCCAGACAAATTGACATGGAAAATTCACCACCTAAGCCATAGTTTTGTCACCTTTTACTGAGAAATATGACTTATCTGAGCTATTTTGATACCTAGAAGATACCTTCTAGAGGTAATACCCTCAGTATTTTACATGGTAGGCAGTAGAGGGAATGAGCCCATTTGCCCAGTCATATGACACCTAAAGGATAAAATTCTGTCTTCTCTCTCCAACCCACAAGGATGAATGCCAAAAATACATCACTTATATCTGCTTTAGCTAACATAGGATAGGTCTGGAACAGACCTATGCTCCCAGTAAGTCTCATGAAATGCTGTTTCATTAAGGAGAGACTTTACTTGCTAAGATTAGAAGCAAAAGAGGGTGGTGGATGAAAAACTGCCCAAAGATATAAGCTCATGCAAGGAAGCAGGAGAGAGAATGGGTATCCGAAGATGTGCGCTCTGAGCCAACACTAATTCCACAGCATCAGGTTATAATTCAGGGAGCCCAACCGCTGGGGTTTTTTTCCCCTTCTTCTTTTCCCCCAAAGAGGGACAAGCATACTGACAAAGGAAGAGCATCAGTCACCACAGATAAATTGCTTTTTAGAGCTGATCTCGCAAATGATTTGGCTCAGTGTAGACTATGATTTGGCTCCCCAAACCATAAGCTAGAGCATTTCATTCCAGGTCCCTCCTCAAATATCCATGATAGGTAAAACTTTGGCATCAAGTAGGTCTTGAAATCTCCCCAGGTGAATATAATATGCAACCAGGGCTGAGAATCTGGAGAGGTAGAGCAAATTTAAATTGAACTTTAGTTAAACAGTAAAACAAACTCTGACTCTACTGGCTGGAGCTAGACAAGGGATATGGATTTAGTGGGATGAGAAGATAAAGGACACCAGGGAGTAAATCAAATGCTTTACACCTGTGCTTAGCTAATTGTTACTCAGATAATTCAGACAATCTTACAGCACCTGAACCCTGAAATTCCTTAGTTCTGTTTAAAAAAAAGTAACTCTTCAAGTAACTGAACTCTGAGAATCATGCCAATCATAAAGAAAAAGAAGAAATCTTATTTTTTGAATTAGTTGATTTCATATATACTGTTTCACTTTCATGATATTAACTAGTTATCTTTCTTTCCATTTTATGTTTGAGGAAAGTAAGGCTTTAAAGTCTCAGTAATTTTCTCAAGGTCACTTGTTAAGGGTGTGGTAGGCAGCATAATGGCTCCTAAAAATGCCCTCACCCTAATCCCTAGAACCCAATAATATGTTACTTTACATGGTAAAGAGGACTTTGCAGATATGACTGAAGTTATAGGCCTTGAGATAGAAAGATTATCCTGGACTACCTCATGGAACAAATCTAATTGCATGAGTCCTTAAAAGCAGAAAACCATTCCCAACTGTAGAAAGAGAAAGAGAGAGATGTCCTAATAGAAGCAGAATCAGAGAGATGCAACATTTTGGGGTTTGTAGGTGGAGAAAGGGGACTCTGAGTCAAGGACTACAAGTGACCGCTGGAAGCGGATAAAGTCCAGGGAACAGAAACACCCCTAAGAGCCTCCAGAAAAGAATGTAGCTCTGCCAACACTTTTTTTTCTTTTTTAACCATCTTTATTGGCGTATAATTGCTTTACAATGGCGTGTTAGTTTCTGCTTCATAACAAAGTGAATCAGCTATACATATACATATATCCCCATATCTCCTCCCTCTTGCATCTCCCTCCCACCCTCCCTTCCCTATCCCACACATCTAGGTGGACACAAAGCACAGAGCTGATCTCCCTGTGCTTTGTGGCTGCTTCCCACTAGCTAGCTATTTTACATTTGGTAGTGTATATATGTCCATGCCACTCTCTCACTTCATCCCAGATTACCCTTCCCCGTCCCTGTGTCCTCAAGTCCACTCTCTATGGCTGCGTCTTTATTCCTGCCCTGCCCCTAGGTTCTTCATAACCATTTTTTCTTGTTTTTTTAGATTCCATATATATGTGTTAGCATATGGTATTTGTTTTTCTCTTTCTGACTTACTTCACTCTGTATGACAGTCTCTAGGTCAATCCACCTCACTACAAATAAGTCAATTTCATTTCTTTTTATGGCTCAGTAATATTCCATTGTATATATGTGCCACATCTTTATCCATTCATCTGTTGATCCTGCCAACACTTTTACTTAATTGAGACCAATGTCAGACTTGTAAGGTAATAAATTTACGTTGTTTTGAGTCACTAAATTTGGGATAATTTGTATGAAAGCAATAAAAAAAAAAAAACAGAGGTCCTACAAGAGCCAGGCTATATATTTATACTTAAGTATTTCTGAAATGAATTTAACCTTGTGATTGACAGCAGCAGCAGCAGCAGCTTCCAAGGGATCCCACCACACACCTGAGGCAAAAGGAGCCTAATACAAAGCAGTGACAGCAGCAGGTCACTGCCCCACACTTGGGGTAGAGGGGGACTTGATCTACTGTAGCAGCAGCATAGCCTGAATGGGAACCCATCCTCCTGTGGCACTAGTCCCATCAACATTAGTCTAATCTGCTAGCATCTGCTGTGCCAACAGGCCCAACGTATACAAACCCTCCAACTCAGTAGCATTAAGTGAGCCAGGCTCAGTGTTTCCTGAAACTCATATCCAGTTGCACTGGAAATCCAAGATATCACCTACTGTTATGAAAACATAAACAATTAACAGAAGACTGGGAACTTCAGAAAGAAAAGGGGAACAATGGAATGGGTGAAAACAAATGGGGTAAATATAAGAGACTATCATTAGCCTCATGAGTTTCTTAAATTCTATATGATGGTCAAAGCAAAAATGATGACACCATCTGATGGGGTTCTCAATGTAGAGAAAGGAAATACTACAGAAAATCATACTTTAAAACTGGGGAATATTAAGAGACCTAAATGGAAGTAAAATTTTGAAACTTCACTTGAAGTAATGAAACGCTGATTCCAGTAGGCTATGATAAGTTACATATGTATACTGTAATGCCAAAAGCAACCACTAAGAAAACTATACAAACAGTATACACAAATGATTATAAATGAATTAAATTAAAATGGACTTATTAAAAAATGTTTAAG